>NW_025748013.1:2500-41831 GCF_021184085.1 Oncorhynchus gorbuscha | reverse complement strand
GTGAAAGAAACAAGTGGATGGGAGTCGATAAGCAGTAATTAGCAAAGTACAGAATGCTCACCATAACACCTGGAAGACGATTGACCGAAGTCAAGGTCTTAGTAAGTTGTTAGTGCTCTTTGGTACTGTGTGGTTCTATGGTGTAATGGTTAGCACTCAGGACTCTGAATCCTGCGATCCGAGTTCAAATCTCGGTAGGACCTGTCTGGTTTTTGCGTTGAACTTGATTGAGTCTTCTGCGAGGGTCAAGCCTTCCATCTTTTTAACCGATTGAGCTCGTTTCGGAACGACATTGCCCTTTTTCTGACAAGAGCTTTCATACCAAGGGTGAGGTGAAAGCGTGGTAGAGACTGAAATAATACGAACCCACAAGAAATTCCTACTATGAAGGTAATATGGTAAGTTAATAGTAGTCCACTACTTGCTACTCCAAAATAATAGTCAAACATACTTTTAAAAACACTTCTTCCAGCATCGTTAATTGCGTTTGAAATATGTACATGTTCAAACATTAACAAGGCCGGTTAGCTCAGTTGGTTAGAGCGTCGTGCTAATAACGCGAAGGTCGCGGGTTCGATACCCGTACTGGCCAGAATATGTTTTATTTTTCTCGAGTTGTACACCAGGAGCATTCAAAACACGTGTCTCCTGTACACTGGCGTCCTTCAACACGGAATCTCAACTCAAACATGTCAAATTCGGAGCGCTTTTCCTCCTCTAAAATCGTGAGGTTGTTGATATCCTCTGGTTTAACACGTCTACGTAACTTTTCAAAGCCAGTTCCTAGTTCCTCAAAAGGAATTCCTCGCGATTAATGCGCAAACGACAGTGCCATATTTCATTGATAAATTTAATTTCAGTCGTTACTGCCACAACTGGTTCTATGGTGTAATGGTTAGCACTCAGGACTCTGAATCCTGCGATCCGAGTTCAAATCTCGGTAGGACCTGCCTGTGTTTTGCGGCTGAACACACACTTGTCTTCACATCAATCTGTTGTCAATGTTATTGTATTCCTAAACAATTACCACAAAATAATCAGACACCATCAGTCTTAACAAACTTTTTTCCATTAATTTTTGTTAAATCTGCCTTTGATAGTGTACCCCTGAGTCTGTACCGGTACCCCCTGTATAGCCTCCACATTGACTCTGTACTGGTACCCCCTGTATAGCCTCCACATTGACTCTGTACTGGTACCCCTGTATATAGCCTCCACATTGACTCTGTACCATTACCTTTGTATATAATTTCCACATTGACTCTGTACTGGTACCCCCTGTATATAGCCTCCACATTGACTCTGTACTGGTACCCCTGTATATAGCCTCCACATTGACTCTGTACCATTACCTTTGTATATAATTTCCACATTGACTCTGTACTGGTACCCCTGTATATAGCCTCCACATTGACTCTGTACTGGTACCCCCTGTATATAGCCTCCACATTGACTCTGTACTGGTACCCCTGTATATAGCCTCCACATTGACTCTGTACCATTACCTTTGTATATAATTTCCACATTGACTCTGTACTGGTACCCCCTGTATATAGCCTCCACATTGACTCTGTACTGGTACCCCTGTATATAGCCTCCACATTGACTCTGTACCATTACCTTTGTATATAATTTCCACATTGACTCTGTACTGGTACCCCCTGTATATAGCCTCCACATTGACTCTGTACTGGTACCCCCTGTATAGCCTCCACATTGACTCTGTACTGGTACCCCCTGTATATAGCCTCCACATTGACTCTGTACTGGTACCCCTGTATATAGCCTCCACATTGACTCTGTACCATTACCTTTGTATATAATTTCCACATTGACTCTGTACTGGTACCCCCTGTATATAGCCTCCACATTGACTCTGTACTGGTACCCCTGTATATAGCCTCCACATTGACTCTGTACCATTACCTTTGTATATAATTTCCACATTGACTCTGTACTGGTACCCCTGTATATAGCCTCCACATTGACTCTGTACTGGTACCCCTGTATATAGCCTCCACATTGACTCTGTACCATTACCATTGACTCTGTATATATATAACCTCCACATTGACTCTGTACTGGTACCCCTGTATATAGCCTCCACATTGACTCTGTACTGGTACCCCTGTATATAGCCTCCACATTGACTCTGTACCATTACCCCTGTATATAACCTCCACATTGACTCTGTACTGGTACACCCTGTATATAGCCTCCACATTGACTCTGTATATAGCCTCCACATTGACTCTGTACCAGTACCCCCTGTATATAGCCTCCACATTGACTCTGGACCAGTACCCCCTGTATATAGCCTCCACATTGACTCTGTACCGGTACCCCTGTATATAGCCTCCACATTGACTCTGTACTGGTACACCCTGTATATAGCCTCCACATTGACTCTGTACTGGTACCCCTGTATATAGCCTCCACATTGACTCTGGACCAGTACCTTTGTATATAGCCTCCACATTGACTCTGTACCAGTACCCCTGTATATAGCCTCCACATTGACTCTGACCAGTACCTGTATATAGTACCCCTGTATATAGCCTCCACATTGACTCTGTACTGGTACACCCTGTATATAGCCTCCACATTGACTCTGGACCAGTACCCCTGTATATAGCCTCCACATTGACTCTGTACTGGTACCAGTACCCCTGTATATAGCCTCCACATTGACTCTGTACCAGTACCCCTGTATATAGCCTCCACATTGACTCTGTACCAGTACACCCTGTATATAGCCTCCACATTGACTCTGTACTGGTACACCCTGTATATAGCCTCCACATTGACTCTGTACCAGTACCCCTGTATATAGCCTCCACATTGACTCTGGACCAGTACCCCTGTATATAGCCTCCACATTGACTCTGGACCAGTACCCCTTTATATAGCCTCCACATTGACTCTGTATATACATTGGTACCCCTGTATATAGCCTCCACATTGACTCTGGACCAGTACCCCTGTATATAGCCTCCACATTGACTCTGGACCAGTACCCCTGTATATAGCCTCCACATTGACTCTGGACCAGTACCCCTGTATATAGCCTCCACATTGACTCTGTACCAGTACCCCTGTATATAGCCTCCACATTGACTCTGGACCAGTACCCCTTTATATACCCTTGTTTATTGTTATGAACAATACATCTACTGTATGCTTCAATACATCTACTGTATGCTTCAGGTGGTTCCTAATAATCAATACATCTACTGTATGCTTCAGGTGGTTCCTAATAAACAATACATCTACTGTATGCTTCAATACATCTACTGTATGCTTCAGGTGGTTCCTAATAAACAATACATCTACTGTATGCCTCAGGTGGTTCCTAATAAACAATACATCTACTGTATGCTTCAATACATCTACTGTATGCTTCAGGTGGTTCCTAATAAACAATACATCTACTGTATGCTTCAATACATCTACTGTATGCCTCAGGTGGTTCCTAATAAACAATACATCTACTGTATGCCTCAGGTGGTTCCTAATAAACAATACATCTACTGTATGCCTCAGGTGGTTCCTAATAAACAATACATCTACTGTATGCTTCAGGTGGTTCCTAATAATCAATACATCTACTGTATGCCTCAGGTGGTTCCTAATAAACAATACATCTACTGTATGCTTCAATACATCTACTGTATGCTTCAGGTGGTTCCTAATAAACAATACATCTACTGTATGCTTCAGGTGGTTCCTAATAATCAATACATCTACTGTATGCTTCAATACATTGACTGCAAGGTTCCCAACTGGCTGAATTTGGCCCACGGGTGGTTTTATTGGGCCCCTCATTTTCTGAGCCAAAATATATATATATATATATTTTTTCATTGTTGGAGACAGACTGTAAAAAGACCAGGAAAACATCTTAGAAATTATTTTAATTTAGGAAATCTGTTCCCAAGTTTTCTCACACATAACAGAGAGACAACTGTTTGTATACAAATGTAAGCATGGTTTGAAATGATTGTTTTAGTCATATATTTTGTGGCTTCTTGTGGTCAATTTCTAGTCTACTATTTATTTATGTTCCATCCGCTCAAGAAAAAAAAACATATTTCACTTCCTCTTCTTCTTCTTCTGCTGCTGCTGCTTGGAGGCTACTGCCCCCTCTTCTTCTTCTTCTGCTGCTGCTTGGAGGCTACTGCCCCCTCTTCTTCTTCTTCTTCTTCTGCTGCTGCTTGGAGGCTACTGCCCCCTCTTCTTCTTCTTCTTCTGCTGCTGCTTGGAGGCTACTGCCTCCTGTTGGTTAGAGCTGGAGCCCTTCTCCCTGAGAGAGAACAAAGTCTGGTACATTTCTTCCTCAAAGTAAGCACAACTTCACTTGTAAAAAGGTTATTGTTTTCATGATTAGACTAATGTATAATATACACATGAAATGAGCATCACTATGTCTGGTTCTCAGTAGATCAGAAGGATGTTCTGGTGTTTTAAAGAACCCAACATTACAACTTGAATGGTTTGCATTTACAACAGCAATGAGACGATGTGCTTGTGGGTGTAACCTAAAAAATAAATCCATCTGAAAGTGAAGGTGTCATTTCTATGGAACTTGTTAGGGTGTGTATTTGGTGTGTAATCTGTATGAAACGCCTAGACCCCTTTCCAGCACACAACACACTGACGGCCCAGTAACCTAAACAAATAAATCCATCTGAAAGTGAACATGGAACTTGAGGATTGTATGTGTATTTGTGTAATCTGTATGAAACGCCTAGACCCCTTTCCAGCACACAACACACTGACGGCCCAGACAGATGTATTTGGTGTGTAATCTGTATGAAACGCCTTTCCAGCACACAACACAGACCCCTTTAGACCCCCAGTACACAACACACAACAGATGTATTTGGTGTGTAACACTGACCCCTTTCCAGCACACAACACACTGCCCAGACAGATGTATTTGGTGTGTAATCTGTATGAAACGCCTAGACCCCTTTCCAGCACACAACACACTGACGGCCCAGACAGATGTATTTGGTGTGTAATCTGTATGAAACGCCTAGACCCCTTTCCAGCACACAACACACTGATGGCCCAGACAGATGTATTTGGTGTGTAATCTGTATGAAACGCCTAGACCCCTTTCCAGCACACAACACACTGACGGCCCAGACAGATGTATTTGGTGTGTAATCTGTATGAAACGCCTAGACCCCTTTCCAGCACACAACACACTGACGGCCCAGACAGATGTATTTGGTGTGTAATCTGTATGAAACGCCTAGACCCCTTTCCAGCACACAACACACTGACGGCCCAGACAGATGTATTTGGTGTGTAATCTGTATGAAACGCCTAGACCCCTTTCCAGCACACAACACACTGACGGCCCAGACAGATGCACACGGCTCTCGTCTGCAGTAAGAAAATCATCACCACCTGCACCCATTCAACAGTCTAAGACTTGCGCTTTTATTACTTCTAAACAAAAAATATGTTTTTTGGGGGGTTTCTCATACGCTGACAATGATGTTTTGATTCTTGCTTGAACAGATTATATTTGGTTGTGATCTTTGCAACAAACATAAAAAAAACTATTTTCTATGCAGCAGTTGACAGCTAGAATGCTAACCCTCATTGACATAGGCTGTAGCAAAAGCTATCCAAAGAGACATTTTACTGGTTGAAGTGCTGTTTTTTTAAAGTATAATGCAGTTGATTTGCGATGATGACACAAACTTTATATTAAGAAGGACATACGTACAAGCCGTAAAATCCAATTATAATAGACATGTACTGTCAAATCCACTCATAAGCAACATGTAAACAGAGGCATGTTTTGGGGCTGCCGTTCCAGAAGAACTCCCTGGTGTTCCGCCACCAACTTGCTGCCGTTCTAGAAGAACTCCCTGGTGTTCTGCCACCAACTTGCTGCTGTTCTAGAAGAACTCCCTGGTGTTCTGCCACCAACTTGCTGCCGTTCTAGAAGAACTCCCTGGTGTTATGCCACCAACTTGCGCGCGTTGCCCTCGTGAGGCAATGCTTGGGAAACACAGAAAGGGGTTCTATAGAACCCAGAAGAAAACAAATCTAAAAGTGTCACTTACTTTGTTGTTACCTGGTTCAAGATGACAACATCATCCTCCTCGCTGTCACTGTCTGAGATGACCACCACGTCACCTAGGAAACACAATAAGATGAGATGTACTTTATTGATCGTTACACTTAAAAGAACAGAAAAGTATCTTTATGCTCACAAACCAACCCTCCCTACTCTAGAGGGGCTGGAGGCAATGGGTCAGGTGTAGAGGGGTGTTACCTGGGTGGTGAGTGAGGGATGGGTCAGGCGTAGCTCCGCGCCCCTGGAGCGATTGATTCATTTTTGTAGCCTGGTTCCAGATCATTCTGTGCTGTCTTGCCAACTATGACCATAGAAGACAGCACAAACAGATCTGGGACCAGGCGAGTCAGTTTCACTCACCCAAGGAAAACAAAACTTAGGCAAATAGTTACCTCTCCCCTTCTCCTCATGCCCTCTTCCAACTCCATCTTCAACTCCACCGTCTCATCTTCCTCCTCCTCCTCTTCCTTCAGACCCCAGGAGTTCTCTAGCCCCTCCCCCACCTGGCCTGTACCTGGGGCAGTTAACACTGGAGAGGGAACGCTGTCCCACGGTTGGTTAAGGACTAGAGTCTAGAGTAAACCATGGATCAATAGCATTGAGAAAACAGACAAGAGTACAGGCACACCAAGTCACTCGCTCACAAACAATGACCTTCCCCCTTGGAGAAAATAGTATTCTCCTCCAAATGTGTTCAGAGTAACTTTCTTTGAAGGGATACGTTTGGGGTGGGACCTCAGCTCTCTGGACGATCTCATTGGCCTTCTCCTTGACGTCACTCATTTCCACAGGTGACACGTTTGTTTTCAGCGCTGTGATTCGCTCCTGGGGCAACGACTCTGCGAAGCCAAACTTACCCCCAGTTTTTCTGAAATATCCGATATTCAAATAGAGAACTTTATTGGAATCCAAAAATTAAATGACGCCAAACTAGCAACACCAGAGTCACGGAGGTTTATATAAACAGGTTTCCATTCGATAGCACAGCCACAAAGTCTAAATGAACGCTAACGAGACCAAGTTGACGTGACCCACCTGGCTTTCTTGTCGTTCTCCAAGGCTTTGTTGATTAGCTCTGTGATCTCTGACACTTTGACACTTGCGATCTTACTGCACCTGAGGACCTGTACAAACACAGCATGCTTTAGAGATACAATTCACAGTGAAGTAGCTAGAGTATGCTCGTATCCATCCTGAATATTATCTGCTCCCTGGCCTACCAAAGCCATGGTTATGATATCTAGACAAGTGTTTAGCATGCTGATTTGAGCATAGAAAGTGTTGTTGTGGTCGTGGGTTGGCATCCCGGGTCTGCCCGTACAGGGACAAGGATCCAGAGTTGCATTAACTCCCCAGTACCCGCCTGGTCTTTGAGCAGCTGACGGTATCTCTATGGCCCCCCAGTACCCGCCTGGTCTTTGAGCAGCTGACGGTATCTCTATGGCCCCCCAGTACCCGCCTGGTCTTTTGAGCAGCTGACGGTATCTCTATGGCCCCCAGTACCCGCCTGGTCTTTTGAGCAGCTGACGGTATCTCTATGGCCCCCCAGTACCCGCCTGGTCTTTTGAGCAGCTGACGGTATCTCTATGGCCCCCCAGTACCCGCCTGGTCTTTTGAGCAGCTGACGGTATCTCTATGGCCCCCCAGTACCCGCCTGGTCTTTTGAGCAGCTGACTATCTCTATGGCTCCCCAGTACCCGCCTGGTCTTTTGAGCAGCTGACTATCTCTATGGCTCCCCAGTACCCGCCTGGTCTTTGAGCAGCTGACTATCTCTATGGCTCCCCAGTACCCGCCTGGTCTTTTGAGCAGCTGACTATCTCTATGGCTCCCCAGTACCCGCCTGGTCTTTTGAGCAGCTGACTATCTCTATGGCTCCCCAGTACCCGCCTGGTCTTTGAGCAGCTGACTATCTCTATGGCTCCCCAGTACCCGCCTGGTCTTTTGAGCAGCTGACTATCTCTATGGCCCCCCAGTACCCGCCTGGTCTTTGAGCAGCTGACTATCTCTATGGCTCCCCAGTACCCGCCTGGTCTTTGAGCAGCTGACTATCTCTATGGCTCCCCAGTACCCGCCTGGTCTTTGAGCAGCTGACTATCTCTATGGCCCCCAGTACCCGCCTGGTCTTTGAGCAGCTGACTATCTCTATGGCTCCCCAGTACCCGCCTGGTCTTTGAGCAGCTGACTATCTCTATGGCTCCCCAGTACCCGCCTGGTCTTTGAGCAGCTGACTATCTCTATGGCTCCCCAGTACCCGCCTGGTCTTTGAGCAGCTGACTATCTCTATGGCTCCCCAGTACCCGCCTGGTCTTTGAGCAGCTGACTATCTCTATGGCTCCCCAGTACCCGCCTGGTCTTTTGAGCAGCTGACTATCTCTATGGCTCCCCAGTACCCGCCTGGTCTTTGAGCAGCTGACTATCTCTATGGCTCCCCAGTACCCGCCTGGTCTTTGAGCAGCTGACTATCTCTATGGCTCCCCAGTACCCGCCTGGTCTTTGAGCAGCTGACTATCTCTATGGCTCCCCAGTACCCGCCTGGTCTTTGAGCAGCTGACTATCTCTATGGCTCCCCAGTACCCGCCTGGTCTTTGAGCAGCTGACTATCTCTATGGCTCCCCAGTACCCGCCTGGTCTTTGAGCAGCATGATGCCTCCATCTCTGGATGGGCAGATCCCAACAGGTACCCAGAGAGAGAGAGGGGTAGGAGAGGAAAGGGAAGAGAGAGAGGGAGAAGGAGAACAGGAGAGAAGGAGAACAGGAGGAGGAGAGTCAGCTGACTATCTCTAGGGGAACCGCCTGGTCTTTGAGCAGGCTGGAGCAGAGGAGAGAAGGAGAACAGGAGAGGGGAGAGGAGATAGAGACAGGAGAGCTCCCCAGGAGGGAGAGAGGAGAGGAGAGGGTCTTTGAGGAGCAGAGAGGAGAGAAGGAGAACAGGAGAGGAGAGGGAAGAGAGGAGAGAAGGAGAACAGGAGAGGGAAGAGAGGAGAGAAGGAGAACAGGAGAGGGAAGAGAGGAGAGAAGGAGAACAGGAGAGGGAAGAGAGGAGAGAAGGAGAACAGGAGAGAGAGGGAAGGATGGAGAGAGAACAGGAGAGGAAGGGAAGAGAGGAGAGAAGGAGAACAGGAGAGGAGAGGGAAGAGAGGAGAGAAGGAGAACAGGAGAGGAGAGGGAAGAGAGGAGAGAAGGAGAACAGGAGAGGAGAGGGAAGAGAGGAGAGAAGGAGAACAGGAGAGGAGAGGGAAGAGAGGAGAGAAGGAGAACAGGAGAGGAGAGAAGGAGAGAGAAGGAGAACAGGGAGGAGAGGGAAGAGAGGAGAGAAGGAGCTAGAACAGAGAGGAGGGAAGAGAGGAGAGAAGGAGAACAGGAGAGGAGAGGGAAGAGAGGAGAGAAGGAGAAGGAGAGGAGAGGGAGAGAGGAGAGAAGGAGAACAGGAGAGGAGAGGGAAGAGAGGAGAGAAGGAGAACAGGAGAGGAGAGGGAAGAGAGGAGAGAAGGAGAACAGGAGAGGAGAGGGAAGAGAGGAGAGAAGGAGAACAGGAGAGGAGAGAGAGAGAGAAGGAGAACAGAGAGGAGAGAAGAGAGAGGAGAGGGAGAAGAGAACAGGAGAGGAGAGGGAAGAGAGGAGAGAAGGAGAACAGGAGAGGAGAGGGAAGAGAGGAGAGAAGGAGAACAGGAAGAGAGGAGAGAAGGAGAAGAGAGGGAAGAGAGGAGAGAAGGAGAACAGGAGAGGAGAGGGAAGAGAGGAGGAGAGAAGAGAGGAGAGGAGAAGGAAGAAGAGGAGAGGAGAGAGGGAAGAGAGAAGGAGAACAGGAGAGGAGGGAAGAGAGGAGAAGGAGAACAGGAGAGGAGAGGGAAGGAGAGAGAAGGAGAACAGAGGAGAGGAGAGGAGAGGAGAGAGAAGAGAGAGAGAGAAGGAGAACAGAGGAGAGGGAAGAGAGGAGAGAAGGAGAACAGGAGAGGAGAGGGAAGAGAGGAGAGAAGGAGAACAGGAGAGGAGAGGGAAGAGAGGAGAGAAGGAGAACAGGAGAGGAGAGGGAAGAGAGGAGAGAAGGAGAACAGGAGAGGAGAGGGAAGAGAGGAGAGAAGGAGAACAGGAGAGGAGAGGGAAGAGAGGAGAGAAGGAGAACAGGAGAGGAGAGAGAAGAGAGGAGAGAAGGAGAACAGGAGAGGAGAGGGAAGAGAGAAGGAGAACAGGAGAGAGGAGAAGGAGAACAGGAGAGAGGGAAGAGAGAAGGAGAACAGGAGAGGAGAGGGAAGAGAGGAGAGAAGGAGAACAGGAGAGGAGAGGGAAGAGAGAGAGAAGGAGAACAGGAGAGGAGAGGGAACAGGAGAGGAAAGGGAGAGAGAAGGAGAACAGGAGAGGAGAGAAGAGAGGAGAAGGAGAACAGGAGAGGAAAGGGAAAGAGAGGAGAACAGGAGAGGGAAGAGAGGAGAGAAGGAGAACAGGAGAGGGAAGGGAAGAGAGGAGAGAAGGAGAACAGGAGAGGAAAGGGAAGAGGAGAGAAGGAGAGGAGAGAAGGAGAACAGGAGGGAGAGGGAAGAGAGAGAAGGAGAACAGGAGAGGAAAGGGAAGGGAGGAGAGAGGAGAACAGGAGGAGAGGAGGGAGAGGAGGAGAGAGGAGAGGAGAGAAGGAGAAGAAGGAGAGGAGAGGGAAGAGAGGAGAGAAGGAGAACAGGAGAGGAAAGGGAAGAGAGGAGAGAAGGAGAGGAAGGAGAGAGAGAAGGAGAGAGAAGGAGGGAAGAGAGGAGAGAAGGAGAAGAGAAAGAGAGAGAAGAGAAGGAGAGGGAAGAGGAGAAGGGAGAGAGGAGAAAGGAGAGGAGAAGGGAAGAGAGGAGAGAAGGAGAACAGGAGAGGAAAGGGAAGAGAGGGAGAGGAGAAAAGGAGAGGAGAGAAGGAGAACAGGAGAGGAAAGGGAAGGAGAGAGGAGAGAAGGAGAACAGGAGAGGAGAGGAGGAGAGAGAAAGAGAGAAGGAGAACAGGAGAGGAAAGGGAGAGAGGAGAGAGAACAGGAGAGGAAAGAGGGAGAGGAAAGGGAAGGAGGAGAGAAGGAGAACAGGAGAAGGAGAACTTGAGAGATCTGCAATGGCAGCCATCACTGTCTGATAGTGATATCAAACATACAGGTGATCTTATATAACAGGGACCTACCCTTGTTGGAAGAAGGCGAAACTGACACAGATGGGCATGTGGTAGATGCTGAGGGGAATGGGGTCTCTCTCCTCTGTACTGTACTGTGGAACAGACACATGAAGGGTTAAATCATTATACATTTGGGTTGTGTTCATTAGGGCATGCAACAGGTGACATTTTTAAAACCTTTTGCAACGTGTGACAAAAATGTGTGTGTCTTATTAGACAAACCCAGGTGGTCCTTCCCTGTTTGTCAGTGTGGTTCCTAATTAACACCACCCAGGGGTGTAATCAATGTCAAAGATTGTTGCCATGGCATTAGTTGTCGATAGCATCACCCCACCCCTTTCCTCACCACAGTGACTTCCTCTCCCTGGATGCCCACATCGGGCCGTCTGAAGTGACAGAGGGCCGCGATGGCAGCAATGCTGGCAGCGTCCATTAGGTTACCATCGTGGTTCAGCAAGTGGACGTCCACCCTAATCTGCCACACCTGGAGATACACAGACACACTAATTACACAGATATTGATCTGTACCACATCTGGAGAAATAGACAGGTAGAGAGATAGGCATTATACCTTGGAAGACCAGTAGATATACACTGAGTGTACAAAACATTAAAAACACCTTCCAAATATTGAGTTCCTGTCAATTCAGGAATTAAATTGAAATAACAATTATCTTCAATGCTTTTCAATGGAGAACATTTCAAATTTGAATTTGGTTTACTTCCTGAATTGACTGGAATTGAAACCCAATTTGGGGACTTTCGTTCACAGCCTTCATGCCAAACTTCAGGTGTGTGTGTGTGTGTGTACCTTCTCTCCAGACACCACACACAGAGACTCTGTGTCTATACACTTGGAGTTCCTGAGGCATCTCTCCAGCTGTCTGTTCAGCTTCACCAACAGCTCTGACTGCCTAGAGATAGAGAGATAGAGAGAGAGAGAGATCAAGAAGGGGGAAGGACAACCACGCAGATAAAACATTTTCAGTGATCGTTTTTCAGATGCAATTTACACTATAGCCTTATGAAGTAAAAACATAGTAGGACTCTTACCTGCCCATCTCAAATGCTGGAGAAGCCATGGGAGACAGCTCAATGTTGAAGAAAATGAGTCCTTCATTTGGTCGGTTCTCTTTCGGAGTAATGAGCTCACAGGACACCTGGGCCATGATTCTGGAGGTTAAGAACACACCATTTTTTTAGCCCCTACCATTTTTTTATTTAACCAGACAAGTCATTGTTAAGAACAAATTCTTATTTACAATGACGGCCTACCCCGGCCAGATACAGCCTGGATTCAAACCAGGGACTGTAGTGACGCCTCTTGCACTGAGATGCAGTGCAAACCGCCCCTAGCCCCTACCACTGTCACCTAGCCCCTAGCGCACCTATCCCCTACCATTGTCACCTAGCCCCTACCACTAGTACCATTGTCACCTAGTTGCCGCCCTACCCCTACCACTGTCACCTAGCCCCTAGCCCCTACCACTGTCACCTAGCCCCTACCACTGTCACCTAGCCCCTACCATTGTCACCTAGCCCCTACCACCTAGCCCCCCTACCACCTAGCCCCTAACCCCTACCACCGTCACCTAGCCCCTACCACCATAGCCCCTACCACTGTCACCTAGCCCCTAGCACTGTCACCTAGCCCCTACCACTGTCACCTAGCCCCTAGCACTGTCACCTAGCCCCTACCATCTATGCTAGCCCCCCCTAGCCCCTACCACTGTCACCTAGCCCCTACCACTGTCACCTAGCCCCTACCACTGTCACCTAGCCCCTAGCACTGTCACCTACCTAGCCCCCCCTATGCTGCCGCCCAGCCCCTAGCACTGTCACCTAGCCCCTACCACTGTCACCTAGCCCCTACCACTGTCACCTAGCCCCTAGCACTGTCACCTAGCCCCTAGCACTGTCACCTAGCCCCAGCACTGTCAGCCCCACCTAGCCCCTACCACTGTCACCTAGCCCCTACCACTGTCACCTAGCCCCTAGCACTGTCACCTAGCCCCTACCACTGTCACCTAGCCCCTGCACTGTCAAGCCCCTAGCACTGTCACCTAGCCCCTACCACTGGAGCCCCTGCACTGTCATAGCCCCTACCACTGTCACCTAGCCCCTACCACTGTCACCTAGCCCCTACCACTGTCATGCCCCTACCACTGTCACCAGCCCCTACCACTGTCACCAGCCCCTACCACTGTCTAGCCCCTACCACTGTCACCTAGCCCCTACCACAATCAGATCTAGGATGGATGGGTGGCAAAACATTCTGCTAGATGCCAGGTAGCTAATGCCATACTTGTATCCAGTCCTTTCAGATGTATGCAAACTTAGTGCAAAAGCCTGCCATGTTAGTAGCGAGAAAGCCAACTCCACTAAGAATGGCTGTCAACCATGTTCGGTTACTGTACCACCAAGTGCATTTGGCTTTGCCTAGTGCCCCCGTCATCTACGTTTTTAGCAGTAAGCCTTGGGTCTTCTCAACAATCCGCTTTAGATAGGCCAGTAGCTTTGGTTGAGAGCCACTGCTCAACTGTAATTTCTTTGCCTTCAAAGGCAGGAACACTCGCCTCGTCTTCCCCAGGTCAACAAAGCAGCATCCATAATCTGTCCCGAACGAGATCTTGATGCTCCTGTAGTCATAGGTCTGTCTCCCATCCAAGCGCTGCGGGTACACATTATTGAGCGAGATTATGTATCGTAAATATTTATAGCTCGTATAGCAATGATGCATCAAAAGATAATTAGCTAGCTAGGTAGCTCAAGTTTACAACAGGTTATGTACAGTGACCCAGAACTCTAACAAACTCTGTAACATTGGTAGAAAGATAGACACTGTACAATATTTTAGTTTGGGTTCCCACATCTAAATTGGCCATTTATGTCAGCTAACTAGCATATCTGGCTATCTCAGCTAGCACGTTTCATTCACATGCAACCATACACAAATTGCATCAGCTACCTTTTTTTCTTGAATGGCTTTGAGTAAAAAGTCCCGCTCGCAGTTTGATAACGGCGTATCTCTCATGTTGGCTGTCTATGAATTGTATATTGCTATGCCGGTGTGTTTTTTTTGTTAACATGTGTTCACGTTTCAACAATCGTCAACATTCATGAACTCTGCTCCGGAAGAGCAACAAAGAAGTTATCACAATAAAAGTAATCAAAATTAGGTATATTTGCTCAAATGTATTACATAATTTTTCAAATTGTAGCAACCATCCATAATGTATTTCTAAAAGTCATAATTATTTAAATAAAATAAGAATTAAAATAATAATAAATGTTGGATGTTTATCCAATAACTTGCATTAATTGTCTACTTTTGGACAAATCTCTTTCTGCAATGGATTTATCTAACAAGATAACGGACACAAGCTAATTATATCATAACATTTAAATGACAAATATCTAAACTGTTATGCATTGAGGGTGTACATAGAACGATAGATCGAAAATAATAATAAAGGTAAAAAATCAAAATAAATGAGTTTGTTATTCCAAGGCAGAGCACTTTTATTTTGAAATTTGCTCCCCCAATGGCGTTCTCTGGTTGTCTGGTTCAGGCATGCGCAGTGAGCAGAAGTCTCTTCCGGTCATCGCCGTTCGAAGGTCTCCACGGTGATCCGTCCATCCCGCTCCTCCAGGCCTCGGCACCCGCGGTTTTACTCCAGTGAAAATAAAGTTGTTTGAGGATATTGGCGCAGAAAACATCACAAAACTTGGAATATTATTATTATTATTATTTTTTTTCTTCTACCACCCCCAACTGTACAAGGTTTGTTTGCTTAATATTTATCTAGTTCGCTACACTCATTCATTCTTCCCTGACAACTGCAACACAACATGTTGTTAGTTTAGCATAGCCATTAGCTGGCTAAACTTAGCTTTCTAACGTAAGTGCATTTTTCCTCAGACAGGCACGTTTTCTCAAAAAATGTGAACATGTTTACATGTGACACGTTAGGCTTTATGAATATGCCTGAAATTGTCGCTGTATTTAGTAAAACCACATAGCTAGCTGTTGATAACGCTCTGCTAAGCCCGCTAATTCGCGCCGCACACGGACCCGCGGGTTGAGGGACGTCCGGTGAACTGTCGCGGAAAAACGTTGGTTAACTGACGTTACCGAGTTCCTTATTTAGCTTTGCTTGTGCAGTAACGTTAGCTAATGTCAAATATAGCCGACATTCCACATAACATATATATATATATATATCTGAAATACCTTGTTGCTTCCTATAAAAAAAGACGTGATAGAAATATGATGAAAGACAGTTTGCTGATGTGATGTCTTGATAATGCGCCTGACAGATTGTTCTAGTAGTAGTAGTAGTAGTAGTAGTAGTAGCTACAGTAGTCCTAGCTAACAATCCTGGCTCCTAGCTAACAATCCTGACTCTGTGGAGTTTTGTGGACACTTCTGGTCGGCAGCTGTAGGTTAATTGTGGTGCTCTCTCTCTCTCTCTCTCGGGGCATATGGGCATCCCCTAGGGAACTGTAGTTTGGCCTGAGGGACAGTGGCTCCTTGCTTTTGTTGGCGACCCACATCCACCTCCCCCAGACGCTCCGTCAATCGTTATGTTTACTCCAACCCCGAGGGACATTGATTTCGAAAATACTGTATCAATCCATATTCAACCTTTTACTCAATTGTAGCTGGCAAACTTATTGATTCAATATGATGAAATGCTTGTCGAGGTATATACTGAAAAGTGTCCTGGTCGGCGACGAGTGAATATTTTGCAAGTCATTGAAATGCAGAGAACCATTTTTTGCATGGATTCACGAGTCATCTTTGAAACCTGATTTAGGGTGTCTGTTTTTTTAAATTCAGAAATATATTTTCATTGGAAAAAAGCAGAACCATGTATAATCTTTCTCTGGTGAAAGCCATCCATTTCCTTGCATACGGCCAAATTGCAGTACAGTGACAAAACCTTCATTTGTTTTTAGAAAATATTTGTAGATGGAAAGATAGTTTCTGGAAAAGTGCTTTTGAAATCAGAACCTTATTCCTGACCTCTTTCTTTGCTTGTCTCTCTCTCTTGGTCCCTCTTCCTCAAATCCTCCATTTCCACCCTTACTTCACACGCCTTCACCACTGTCATGTCACTCCCTCCTTCTCCCTCTCTCAACCCCCCCACCCATTCCATTCCCCCCTCCTCTCACATTGTCCTTCCCAACCCCTCACCTCTCCCACCTCCTTTCCACCCTCTTCATTCCCTTTCCCACTCTCTCCTCCCTTCCCCCCTCCTCTCACATTATCCTTCCCAACCCCTCACCTCTCCACCCTCTTCATTCCCTTTCCCACTCTCTCTTCCCTTCCCCCTACTGTCCATCTCCACGTCTCTCTCCAGATGAAGCTGTGGTGGGGCTGGACGTGTGTGTTGCTCCTCTCCCTCCTGGCTCTCTCTGAGTCCCAGGCTGAAGCTCAGGGTGACCTAGACCTAGAGATGGAGGATGAAATGGAGGAAGCTATGGTGGAAGACATGGTAGAAGATAGGGAAGACTCAGCAGAGATAGAGGGAGAGGCGGAGATGGAAGGGGAGGCGGAAGAGGAGAAGGGAACCGATGCCAACGTCTCCTTCCAGGTCAGTAAAGGGTCAAACGTCACCCAATAGGAAGTAGGATGAACTAGGTGGGGACATTTGAGATGGCACCCTTCTCCCTATGTAGTGTCCCACGTGGTCAGACGTCCATCTCTTGGAAATAGGATGCATGCCTGGTGTGTGTTTTTACGCCCTCCAAGTGTCTCTCTACCCTTTTGAGTTTGAAACCCTCATCATTTGCCTATTCTTTTTGTGTTCCCTTAGCTAGCTAAAGACCTAACTACAACCTCACTGTCATAACCCCAATTTTAGCCGGGGCCTTCAGGAAATCATGTCATTAAATGTGTACTAGGCCGAGTCCCGATTCTCCACGGTTCTGGGTTTTATAATGATGATGGAAAATCCCCCCAGACATCTTATTTAAATCCATGACGAGTAGGGTGCAAGTGTACACTCCTGGAAAAAGGGTGAAGAATCTGGAGCCCTACATTGTATATCCCTCAGTTTGTGTTCCATTTCACACACAAAGTAATCCCTCCGCCCCATTGGCTGAAACACACAGGTGACCTACAAGACTCCTGTTCCCATTGGAGAAGTGTACTTCTCAGAGACCTTTGATGACGGCTCACTGGACAGGTGGCAGGTGTCAAAGACGATGAAGGAAGACGCAGACGATGAAATTGCTAAATATGATGGTAAGAAACAGACCATTTTTGCCCCCCCCCCCCCCCCCCCCCCCACAATACCCTCTCCACTTGTATGGGCCGTCGCACGTGTCTTTTTGCCAGTGTGTCAGTGAGAGACGACCCTGTTTCTTCAACCACCACTGTTAAGGTCACGTATCCCTGTATTTCTGTTATTACGGCGCTGTCACTCTGTTATTAGTACTGCTGGGCAGTAGTCTATCTGTTGTTGGACCTGGCCTGAGTGCAATGGCACACATGTATTGTGGAAATACAGTTTAGTTAACGTTGTTAAACTGGAATCTAGTCGTTGTGTCAGTTTGAGTTCACCAGCGGACCCTTCTCTATGATGGTAAGAGCCAGACAGTTTTTGCCCCCACTCTACACTCTACACTCTACACTCTACACTCTACCCTCTCCACTTGTATGGGCCGTCGCACGTGTCTTTTTGCCAGTGTGTCAGTGAGAGACGACCCTGTTTCTTCTAACATTTGACCCCTCTCCCCTCCTGACCCCTCTCTCCCCTCCTGACCCCTCTCTCCCCTCCTGACCCCTCTCTCCTCTCCTGACCCCTCCCCTCTCTCTCCTGACCCCTCTTTCCTCTCCAGGTACGTGGTCTGTGGAGCAGCTGAAGGAGAATAAAGTACCAGGAGACATGGGTCTGGTTCTGAAGTCCCGGGCCAAACATCACGCCATCGCCTCCCTGTTGGACAGACCCTTCCTCTTCCGGGACGACGCCCTAGTCGTACAGTAAGTTTGACCTTTAACCTCTCGCGTTTGAACTCTTACCCTTTTTTTGTTTTGTGTCTAAAAGTGCATTTTCAAAATTAGCCTTTGAGTAGACTTGAGGCTAATTCATATTAACCGCTGAATGTTTAGAGAAACCTGTGTGCGTTTATCTTAGGTATGAGGTGAACTTCCAGGATGGTATTGACTGTGGTGGAGCCTACATCAAACTGCTGTCAGACGAAGATGACCTGGATCTGGTACGTTGCTGTTGTTACTATAATCTGATCTATGTTGTTGTTTAGTCTAGTCCCAGATCCCAGATCTGTTGGTGTTGTTACTATAATCTGATCTGTGTTGTTGTTAGTCTAGTCCCAGATCCCAGTCTAGTCCCAGATCCCAGATCTGTTGGTGTTGTTACTATAATCTGATCTATGATGTTGGTTAGTCTAGTCCCAGATCACAGATCTGTTGGTGTTGTTACTATAATCTGATCTATGTTGTTTGTTAGTCTAGTCCCAGATCCCAGATCTGTTGGTGTTGTTACTATAATCTGATATGTGTTGTTGGTTAGTCTAGTCCCAGATCACAGATCTGTTGGTGTTGTTACTATAATCTGATCTATGTTGTTGGTTAGTCTAGTCCCAGATCCCAGATCTGTTGGTGTTGTTACTATAATCTGATCTGTGTTGTTGGTTAGTCTAGTCCCAGATCCCAGATCTGTTGGTGGTGTTACTATAATCTGATATGTGTTGTTGGTTAGTCTAGTCCCAGATCTGTTGGTGTTGTTACTATAATCTGATCTATGTTGTTGGTTAGTCTAGTCCCAGATCCCAGATCTGTTGGTGGTGTTACTATAATCTGATATGTGTTGGTTAATCTAG
The DNA here is from genome assembly GCF_021184085.1 of Oncorhynchus gorbuscha. Classification (NCBI taxonomy): domain Eukaryota; kingdom Metazoa; phylum Chordata; class Actinopteri; order Salmoniformes; family Salmonidae; genus Oncorhynchus; species Oncorhynchus gorbuscha. The sequence continues at coordinate 22,743 of NW_025748013.1, read as the reverse complement.
TCCCAGATCCCAGATCTGTTGGTGTTGTTACTATAATCTGATCTATGTTGTTGGTTAGTCTAGTCCCAGATCTGTTGGTGTTGTTACTATAATCTGATCTATGTTGTTGGTTAGTCTAGTCCCAGATCCCAGATCTGTTGGTGGTGTTACTATAATCTGATCTGTGCTGTTGGTTAGTCTAGTCCCAGATCCCAGATCTGTTGGTGGTGTTACTATAATCTGATCTATGATGTTGGTTAGTCTAGTCCCAGATCTGTTGGTGTTGTTACTATGTATACTTGACCTTTGACCTGGCTCCCACTTCTAAAGTTGACTCTCTATTTATATGCCTCCGTAATGCTGTACTTGGCTGGTCGACCCACCCAAGGATTTCAATGTCAGAAAAGTCCCCTGGTCTCACCATGACTTCCAGCTGTAACATGGCCTCGTATCGTCTCTGTATCACTGACTGTAAACCCTGTACCTTACTGTGGTGCTGTTCTAGGATCAGTTTAATGACCGTACCTCCTACAGCATCATGTTTGGGCCTGATAAGTGTGTAACCCTGTACCTTACTGTGGTGCTGTTCTAGGATCAGTTTAATGACCGTACCTCCTACAGCATCATGTTTGGGCCTGATAAGTGTGTAACCCTGTACCTTACTGTGGTGCTGTTCTAGGATCAGTTTAATGACCGTACCTCCTACAGCATCATGTTTGGGCCTGATAAGTGTGTAACCCTGTACCTTACTGTTGTGCTGTTCTAGGATCAGTTTAATGACCGTACCTCCTACAGCATCATGTTTGGGCCTGATAAGTGTGGAGAGGACTACAAGCTGCACTTCATCTTCCGCCACAGGAGCCCTCTGAACAACGACCTGGAGGAGAAACACGCCAAGAGGCCCGACGTCGACCTGAAGAAGTTCTACACAGACAAGAAGACTCATCTCTACACACTGGGTAGGGGGGGAGGGGGTGGGGAGAGGGGGGGGGGAGAGAGAGAGGGGGGGGGGTGGGGGGGGGGGAGAGAGAGAGAGAGGGTGGGGGGGGGGAGAGGGGGTGAGGGTGGGGGTAGGGGAGAGAGAGGAGGGGGTGAGGGGGGGGGGGGGAGAGAGAGGGAGGAGGAGGGGGAGGGGAGATGGGATGCGAGGAATCGTGGAAAGACCGTGATAGCGAGCAACTTGGCTCTACGTGTTTACTGGTTTGTGACCCACTTGCTCCGCCCCCGGTTAGAGGGGAACCCTGCAACCCAACATTTGACACACACAGCCATTTTAATTGATACACACTGGAGATGAACATGGGGATGGTGGTGGCTCTGTAAGGGACAGAAACAGAGGTAATGAGTACATACACCAAGTCACAGAGCAGAAATACATGGCTGGGGACTGGATACATTACAAACTGGGTGGTTGGAGCCCTGAATGCTGATTGGCTGACAGCCGTGGTATCTCTGTCTCCCCTCCTCTCTCCCCTCCCTCCTCTCTTCCCCATCCAGTCCTGAACCCAGACAACAGCTATGAGATCCTGGTAGACCAGAGCAGTGTCAGTCGTGGCTCTCTGCTTCATGATGTGGTTCCTCCTGTTAACCCCACCAAGGAGATAGACGATCCCACTGACTCTAAACCTGAAGACTGGGACGAGAGGGCCAAGATACCAGACCCAGAGGCTGTCAAACCAGACAACTGGTGGGTTCAACTTCAACAACACTTTTTGTGAATTATTTTTTGGGGGAGTAGTGACTAAAAGAAAACCAGGTGTTGGCAGGCATGACTGAGGAAGAGCATGACTGAGGGAGAGCATGACTGAGGAAGAGCATGACTGAGGAGAGCATGACTGAGGGAGAGCATGACTGAGGAGAGCATGACTGAGGAAGAGCATGACTGAGGAAGAGCATGACTGAGGGAGAGCATGACTGAGGGAGAGCATGACTGAGGGAGAGCATGACTGAGGGAGAGCATGACTGAGGGAGAGCATGACTGAGGGAGAGCATGACTGAGGGAGAGCATGACTGAGGGAGAGCATGACTGAGGGAGAGCATGACTGAGGGAGAGCATGACTGAGGGAGAGCATGACTGAGGGAGAGCATGACTGAGGGAGAGCATGACTGAGGGAGAGCATGACTGAGGGAGAGCATGACTGAGGGAGAGCATGACTGAGGGAGAGCATGACTGAGGGAGAGCGTCTAGTTCTGAAGGATTTGTATTCTAAAACAGAACTTCTTTAAGGACTGTAGATATAACGCGTCTATTAAAGCTGTATCATATAGAAATGTGAGTTTTGCACTCCGTGGTCAGTTTATTAGGTACACCACCCCATTCAAGACAACGAGTCACGTGGTGTGGCTGGTTTTCCTGGCACACGTTCGGTCCCCCTGATAACAATTGAGCAATGTTTTCAACGCCCCGAAGAATTCAGGCTGTTCTGGAGGCAAAGGGGGTCCCCGACCCAGTATTAGATGGGTGTACCTAATAAACTGTCCACTGAGTGTATATCTATCATTGGAAGTCTGATGAGGGGTAGATATGTTCTGTATGTGCCGTTTCTATGCTTCCCGCCCTTAAATTTATTTTTAAAAACGTTTTATTTTTTTGTCCACCAGCTGTCACAGAGGTTTAGGTGGTACAATGATTCTCTTACATTTGTTTTGTCACAAACTGAATATTATGCAAAACTATTGTGCATTATTTTGCAGCCATGTGATGGTGTTTGTGATTTCTACATATTGAGCCTCTAGGGGTAATGTTGAGCAACGTGCTTGGTTTTTAATGCCAAACCATTTTGGCATCTTGTGTTCCAGGGATGAGGAGGCTCCGGCTACGATCCAGGACCCTGATGCTGTGAAGCCAGAGGGATGGCTGGACGACGAGCCGGAGTTTGTAGCCGACCCCGCCGCCGACAAACCAGACGACTGGTAAACACCCTGAACACACACATCAATAAAAACGCTTGTTTTGGGAAGGAAAGATGTGTTGAATAACTCCACTTCTTCTGTCTTTCTTTTATTTCTTTACATCCATCTCTCATTGTCTTTTATTTCTCCTCTCTCACCATCTCTCTGTCTCCTTTATCTCTCTGTAGGGATGAGGAGATGGATGGAGAGTGGGAGGCCCCTCAGGTTCCTAACCCAGTGTGTGAGACAGCCCCTGGATGTGGGCAGTGGAAACCCCCTACCATCAACAACCCTCAGTACAAGGGCAAGTGGAAGGCTCCTCTGGTGGACAACCCCCACTACCAGGTAACATAATCCCTTACTGAAGGCACATGTTTCATTAGGTTATTGTCGGTCTATAAGGCTGAGATCCCTGTCTTATTGTCGGTCTATAAGGCTGAGATCCCTGTCTTATTGTCGGTCTATAAGGCTGAGATCCCTGTCTTATTGTCGGTCTATAAGCCTGAGATCCCTGTCTTATTGTCGGTCTATAAGGCTGAGATCCCTGTCTTATTGTCGGTCTATAAGGCTGAGATCCCTGTCTTATTGTCGGTCTATAAGGCTGAGAGCCCTGTCTTATTGTCGGTCTATAAGGCTGAGATCCCTGTCTTATTGTTGGTCTATAAGCCTGAGATCCCTGTCTTATTGTCGGTCTGTAAGGCTGAGATCCCTGTCTTATTGTCGGTCTGTAAGGCTGAGATCCCTGTCTTATTCCCAGGGTTGGTCTATAAGCCTGAGATCCCTGTCTTATTGTCGGTCTGTAAGGCTGAGATCCCTGTCTTATAGTCGGAGCCTCTCCCCTCCCAGGGTGTGTGGAGCCCCTCCCCTCTCCCCTCCCAGGGTGTGTGGAGCCCCTCCCCTCTCCCCTCCCAGGGTGTGTGGAGCCCCTCCCCTCCCAGGGTGTGTGGAGCCCCTCCCCTCCCAGGGTGTGTGGAGCCCCTCCCCTCCCAGGGTGTGTGGAGCCCCTCCCCTCCCAGGGTGTGTGGAGCCCCTCCCCCTCCCAGGGTGTGTGGAGCCCCTCCCCTCCCAGGGTGTGGGGACACTAAAGTGTCTCTTGTCCTGTAAGATTTGACCTCTCCCCTCCCAGGGTGTGTGGAGCCCCTCCCCTCCCAGGGTGTGTGGAGCCCCTCCCCTCCCAGGGTGTGGAGCCCCTCCCCTCCCCTCTCCCAGGGTGTGTGGAGCCCCCCCCTCCCAGGGTGTGGAGCCCCTCCCCTCCCAGGGTGTGTGGAGCCCCTCCCCTCCCAGGGTGTGTGGAGCCCCTCCCCTCTCCCCTCCCAGGGTGTGGGGACACTAAAGTGTCTCTTGTCCTGTAACATTTGACCTCTCCCTCTCCCAGGGTGTGTGGAGCCCCTCCCCTCATTTGACCTCTCCTCTCTTCTCCCCTCCCAGGGTGTGGGGACACCCTCTCCTCTCCTCTCCCAGGGTGTGGGGACACTAAAGCGTCTCCTCTCCTCTCCCAGGGTGTGTGGAGCCCCTCACCTCTCCTCTCCCAGGGTGTGGGGACACTAAAGCGTCTCTTGTCCTGTAACATGTGACCTCTCCCCTCCCAGGGTGTGTGGAACCCGCGTAAGATCCAGAACCCGGACTACTTCGAGGACCTGACTCCGTTCCAGATGACGTCGTTCAGAGCCGTGGGGCTGGAGCTCTGGTCCATGACCTCAGAGATCTACTTCGACAACTTCATCATCACTTCATATAAAGAGGTGGCCGATCGCTGGGCTGGAGACAGCTGGGGACTCAAGAAACTGGTGGCTAGTGCCAACGAGGTGTGTATGACACACACATACACACACACACATACACACACACACACTCCGCGTACATTTATACATGCACACACAGATGGATATATATATATATATATATAACACATACAAACACATGTTGTATAAAAAGTTGGCTGATCGCTGGGCTGAAGACAGCTGGGTACTTAAGAAACTACTGGCTAGTGCCAAAGAGGTACACACACACACACACCACACACACACACACACACACCTACACACACGTAGATAGACTCGGGAAAAAAATAAATGTCCCTTTTCCAGGACCCTGTCTTTCAAAGATAATTCGTAAAAATCCAAATAACTTCACAGATATTCGTTGTAAAGGGTTTAACACTGTTTTTCATGATGGTTCAGTGACCCATAAACAATGAATGAACATGCACCTGAGTAACGGTCGTTAAGACACTAACATCTTACAGATGGTAAGCAATTAAGGTCACAGTTATGAAAACTTAGGACACTAAAGAGGCCTTTCTACTGACTCTGAAAAACACCAAAAGAAAGATTCCGATTGCCCCTGCTCATCTTCCTGAACGTGCCTTAGGCATACTGCAAGGAGGCATGAGGACAGCAGATGTGGCCAGGGCAATAAATTGTAATGTCCATATTGTGAGATATCTAAGGCAGCGCTGCAGGGAGAAAGGATGGACAGCTGATCATCCTCGCAGTGGCAGACCACATGTAACAACATCTGCACAGGATCGGTACATCCAAACATCACACCTGTGGGACAGGTACAGGATGGCAACAACAACTGCCCGAGTTACACCAGGAATGCACAATCCCTCCATCAGTGCTCAGACGCAATAGGCTGAGAGAGGCTGGACTGAGGGCTTGTAGGCCTGTTGTAACGCAGGTCCTCACCAGACACCACTGGCAACAACGTCGCCTATGGGCACAAACCCACCGTCGCTGGACCAGACAGGACTGGCAAAAGTGCTCTTCACTGATGAGTCGCGGTTTTGTCTCACCAGGGGTGAGGAAGGAATGAGCGTTTACACCAAGGCCTGTACTCTGGAGGGGATCGATTGGAGGTGGAGGGCGGTGTGTCACAGCATCATCGGACTGAGCTTGTTGTCATTGCAGGCAATCTCAATACTGTGCGTTACAGAAGACATCCTCCTCCTTCCTGCAGGCTCATCCTGACATGACCTTCCAGCATGACAATGCCACCAGCCATACTGCTCGTTCTGTGCGTGATTTCCTGCAAGTCAGGAATATCAGTTTTCTGTCATGCCAACGAAGAGCCCGGATCTCAGTCCCATTGATCACGTCTGGGACCTGTTGGATCGGAGGGTGAGGGCTAGGGCACGTCTGAGACCTGTTGGATAGGAGGGTGAGGGCTAGGGCACGTCTGGGACCTGTTGGATCGGAGGGTGAGGGCTAGGGCACGTCTGGGACCTGTTGGATCGGAGGGTGAGGGCTAGGGCACGTCTGGGACCTGTTGGATCGGAGGGTGAGGGTTAGGGCACGTCTGGGACCTGTTGGATCGGAGGGTGAGGGCTAGGGCACGTCTGGGACCTGTTGGATCGGAGGGTGAGGGCTAGGGCACGTCTGGGACCTGTTGGATAGGAGGGTGAGGGCTAGGGCACGTCTGAGACCTGTTGGATAGGAGGGTGAGGGCTAGGGCACGTCTGGGACCTGTTGGATCGGAGGGTGAGGGCTAGGGCACGTCTGAGACCTGTTGGATCGGAGGGTGAGGGAGGGGTCTGGGACCTGGGCGGAGGGTGAGGGTTAGGGCACGTCTGGGACCTGTTGGATCGGAGGGTGAGGGCTAGGGCACGTCTGGGACCTGTTGGATCGGAGGGTGAGGGCTAGGGCACGTCTGGGACCTGTTGGATCGGAGGGTGAGGGCTAGGGCACGTCTGGGACCTGTTGGATAGGAGGGTGAGGGCTAGGGCACGTCTGGGACCTGTTGGATCGGAGGGTGAGGGCTAGGGCACGTCTGGGACCTGGTGGATCGGAGGGTGAGGGCTGAAAGTAAACACAGTTGACAGTGAGAGGACGTTTGTTTTTTTGCTGTGTTTACAAACATGCAGAACACAGACATACACTTTTGATATATTTCCTCACTGAATGTTCATTCACATAAACACACACAGTTATATTTGCTTATTATCCCCCCCCACAGCCGGGTGTGTTTTCCCAGTTGACCATGGCAGCAGAGGAGAGACCGTGGCTCTGGGTGGTCTACATACTGACTGTTGGTCTGCCCATAGGACTGACTGTGTTATTCTGCTGGCCCAAGGTAACACAACACACTACGGACTTGTTAGTCACACTAACTGGTGTTTCCTGCTCTTGTCTGTTTCCTATTTAATTCATCTTGTTTTCATTGTCACTATACAGCCAAACAACACTCCTACAGTGGGGCAAAACAAGTATTTAGTCAGCCACCAATTGTGCAATTTCTCCCAGTTAAAAATATGAGAGAGGCCTGTAATTTTCATCACACTTCAACTATGACAGACAAAATGAGAAAAATAAATCCAGAAAATCACATTGTAGGATTTTTAATGAATTTATTTGCAAATTATGGTGGAAAATAAGTATTTGGTCACCTACAAACAGGCAAGATTTCTGGCTCTCACAGACCTGTAACTTCTTCTTTAAGAGGCTCCTCTGTTCTCCACTTTGTACTAAAGAGGGTATTTATCTATCTAACCACCAGCTCATTGTCTGACTCTCTTTCTGACAGAAATCAGATGATGACTATGTGTACAAGAAGGTGGACCCGCCTAAACCCGATGTAGAAGAGGAGGAGGAAGAGGATGATGAAGAGGAGGAGGAGGAGGAAGAAGAAGAGGAGAAGGGAGACCAAGCAGCTAAGGCCAAAGCTACTGAGAGTCCAAAACCTGCAGGTCAGAGAGAAGACATGAGATCTCTCTCCCTCTTTCCCTCTCGCCCCTTCCTCCTCCCCCTCTCTCTCCCTCTTTCCCTCTCGCTCCTTCCTCCTCCCCCTCTCTCTCCCTCTTTCCCTCTCGCTCCTTCCTCCTCCCCCTCTCTCTCCCTCTTTCTCCCCCTCTCTCCCTCTCTCCTCCCCCTCCTCCCCTCTCTCTCTCCCTCTTCCTCCCCCCTCTCTCTCCCCCCCCCCTTCCTCCCCCCTCTCCCGCTTCCTCCCCCTCTCTCCCGCTTCCTCCCCCTCTCTCCCGCTTCCTCCCCCTCTCTCCCGCTTCCCCCCCCCCTCTCTCCCGCTTCCTCCCCCTCTCTCTCCCTCTTCCTCCCCCCTCTCTCCCTCTTCCTCCCCCCTCTCTCTCCTCCCCTCTCTCCTCCCCCCTCTCTCCCTCTTCCTCCCCCCTCTCTCCCTCTTCCTCCCCCCTCTCTCCCTCTTCCTCCCCCCTCTCTCTCCTCCCCCCTCTCTCCCTCTTCCTCCCCCTCTCTCTCCCCGCTTCCTCCCCTCTCTCTCCCTCTTTCCCTCTCTCTCCTTCCTCCCCCTCTCTCTCCCTCTTCCTCCCCCCTCTCTCTCCCGCTATCCTCCCCCATCTCTCTGCCTCTTCCTCCCCCGTCTCTCTGCCTCTTCCTCCCCCCTCTCTCTCCTTCCTTCCCCCTCTCTCTTCCCCCCTCTCCCTCTTAGTTAATATTTCCTCTCATTCTCCTTTTCTCTTTCAGAAGAGAAGAAAGAGAAGGCGGAGGAGGAGAGTGGGGCAGCTGGAGGGGACAGCGTAGAAGATGAAGAGGGACGAGGAGGAGGAGGAGGATGAAGGAGAGGAGGAAGAAGAGACCAAGTCCAATGAGGCAGCATCGGATGATGTCAGTGCTGAGGTTCTCTCTTAGTTTTCTGAAAGATCAAAACGTCACACATTTCACCCTCTGAAACTCTGGCATCACCCAAATAATCTCTCCTTCCTCCCAAAGTGTGCACTTGTTCACTTCCCTTCACTGAAATGACTGGTGTGAGAAATATGGTGAAAACTCCCACTCGTCCTCCTCCAATCCAATGCTTCAAGATTTGTGGGAAGAAGGGAACAAGTGCACACTTCAGGAGAAAGTAGACATTGGGACACCTTGTCTTTCATTCATCCCTTCTTCTTCATCCCTCGTTTCAAAGCAGAAGGTGGAGGCAGACGAGGGGGGCCACAGCGTTGGCGACGGACACAAACAGGCCGTGAGGAAGAGGAGGGTACGGAAAGACTGATGAAGACCAACGACAACAAATTAAGCCTCCTCTCTCCTCTTCCTCTCTCCTCTCTCTCTCCTCCCCTCTCTCTCTCTCCTCTTCCTCTCTCTCCTCTTCCTCTCTCTCTCTCCTCTCTCTCTCTCTCTCTCTCCTCTCTCCTCTCTCTCTCTCTCTCTCTCTCTCTCTCTCTCTCTCTCTCTCTCTCTCTCTCTCTCCTCTCTCTCTCTCTCTCTCTCTCTCTCTCTCTCTCTCTCTCTCTCTCTTCTCTCTCTCTCTCCTCTGCATGCCCTCTGGTGGTCCTAGTGACCAAGATACTACCCCTCCTCCTCCATCAGTCAAATGACAACCACCCCCCTTTCCTTATTTGTTCTCTCTATCCGTTACGCCTCTCTAAGGCCATCAAGGCTACCCTGACCCCCTCCCAACCCTCCTTTCTTCCAAAATGAATACTATGCCCCCTCATCTCCCCCTCCTCCTCTTCAGCTTCCAGTCTTCCTGACTATAATTCCTAGTTCTGGTTTATTGTTGACATTTTGTTAAGCTTCAGAAGTATTATTTAAATTCTAACTAAAGTTAGAAGGGCAGCTCTCTCTGGCTTGTCTCAAATGACACCCTATTCCCTGAAGAAGAGCTTTGGTCAAAGTAGTGCACTACACGGGGGGAATAAGGTGTTAAAAAGTAGTGCACTACATAGGGAATAGGCTGTTCAGAGAGAGAGAAGACCTCTATAGCCATGCTACTGTATTGCTGCTGTGTGACTGAAGGTGCCATGTTTCTGACCAGATCTTCCTGGTCTCAGATCTGCTTGTCGTTGGAGTTCAATTCCTCTGACTATTATTGGGACAAGATTTGGCTCTAAAATACAAACCGGGCATCCCAAATGGCACCCCGTTCCCGTTTATATTGAGCTACCCTAATGGGCCCTGGTCAGAAGTAGTATACTATATAGGGAATAGGGCTCTGGTCTAAAGTAGTATACTATATAGGGAATAGGGCTCTGGTCTAAAGTAGTGCACTATATAGGGAATAGGGCTCTGGTCTAAAGTAGTATACTATATAGGAAATAGGGTTCTGGTCTAAAGTAGTATACTATATAGGGAATAGGGCTCTGGTCTAAAGTAGTATACTATAAATAGGGAATAGGGTGCCTCTGGTCAGAAGCTGTGCACTATATAGGGAATAGGGTGCCATTTGGGACGCAGATATACAGATCTGGGACCAGTCTTAAAGTTTGACTACAGAGCCAGAAGGATATTTTCAGAGAAGGGGCCTTACGTCAGGTTTAAGGTTTTACACATCTACTTTAGATTGATGTGTTTTTCATTCATTAACTTATAAAAGGAAGTTCATAATATAATATGTCAGTTCTTTATGTGTTATTTTGTTTTTTAAACTGAATTATATGGATTTAAAACTTGAGGATTGAATATCGGCACTGATAAAAATGTATCTATTTATTTGAAACTTCTCCCTCTTGTTCATTTTACGGCTAAATTTAAAACAGAAGAAAATATTACAATGCAGTTTTTTCTCTTTTGAGTGAATGGAAATGTTTTGGATGTTTAAAAATATATATATGAATAATTTGTAGTTAGTTTTACCACTGTTTTGCTTATTGTGAGCCTACGTCAGAACAAACAACTTGTTTTCCCCAAAGTCGGCGGTAAAACCCTCTGTTCTCCACCCGAGGTATTCCGGAATATCCAAACTCCAGTTCCAGAATGAATTATAATATCCAAACTCCAGTTCCAGAATGAATTATAATATCCAAACTCCAGTTCCAGAATGAATTATAATATCCAAACTCCAGTTCCAGAATGAATTATAATATCCAAACTCCAGTTCCAGAATGAATTATAATATCCAAACTCCGGTTCCAGAATGAATTATAATATCCAAACTCCGGTTCCAGAATGAATTATAATATCCAAACTCCGGTTCCGGAATGAAGTTATAAACAGTTCCGTCTTGTATGGAAAGAGATGTGCAGATCTCTGCTGTTTGTTCTGTTTTCTCCAGAGTTTTCTAGTAAAAATGTTTTCTGTTCTTGTACGACAACCAGGCATATTTCCCTGTTTTCAATAAGTTGCAAATTGTACATTGCTCTTGGAAAATTAAATATTTAATACAATAAAAGTCTTACTAGTTAGTCGTTCTTGTTGTAAAGCCTGGTCCCAGATCTGTTTGTGGTGTTGCCAAACCCATCTGTCATTGTCAAGGAGTTGGTTTAACACTGTCAAACAGACTGGCTCTCAGGCTAACTTGTCATTGTGCTGTTTGGTTTGGGGTCTATGAGAAGTGCTGAGTCATTGTCAAGGAGTTGGTTTAACACTGTCAAACAGACTGGCTCTCAGGCTAACTTGTCATTGTGCTGTTTGGTTTGGGGTCCATGAGAAGTGCTGAGTCATTGTATGATTAACTATGACTAGTGTTGTACTCGGCTGCTCCACCCAAGGAGTTGTCTGAAGTGTGGCCTTGAAAGGGAACATCCCCCTCTGGGTCGGGAACAGAGCGTTCTTGACTTGCACTGGAACAAGGTATACCCTTTCATTTATTTTTTTAACCTTTATTTAAATAGACATATCAGTTAAGAACACATTCTTATTTTCAATGACAGCCTAAGAACGGTGGGTTAACTGCCTTGTTCAGGGGCAGAACGACAGATTTTTACATTTGTCAGCTCGGGATTTGATTCGGTTGCAAGTCCAACTCTCTAACCACTCGACTTCTCTGCCGTCCAGAGAACCTATATAAACTAATTTCTCACTAAGGATGCATCTCACTTGTCAAGAGGCCTTATATCCTTCTCTTGCCTCCTTTCATTCTATTCTTGTCTCCTTTCCTACTTCCTTGCCTCCTTCACTCCTTTGCTTATTTCCATATGGATACAGAGTTACACTCCCGACTCGTACAAAAGCATCATAAGTATTTATTTTTTTATTAAAACAAAAGTGTTAAAAGGCAACATAGTCATAGAATCTCTAAACTTCTACACAGCAGGCAGTTAGTTCCATAGGATGTGTGTGTATTATCAACATGCCTGAAGGAAAAAACTAAGTTTAATGTCCCAAACTGGCACTCTGTTCCCTAGATAGTGGACTACTTCTGACCAGGGCCCTTTAGGCCCAAAGTAGTCCACTATATAGGGGAACATGGTGCCATTTGGGACTAACAAGAGTCAGTGGAACATACAATATAATAACATTTTTTAACATAATACAAAAAAAAATACCATTTTATATTGAAATAAAAATAAATAACGTGATGCATTGAAGTGCAGTGGAATCATCTCAATATTCCCCAATCTTTTCCTTTAGCACCTGGAACCAATAGAACCATAGAATGGTTCTCTGGTAGAACCTCTTGCTCAAAACGCCGATCTCCGTACAATTGAGTGTTGTGATTCTTCCTGATTTTAATTAGGCATTTCTGACCATTTTGTCCTCTATTGAAAACGGACCTAGCTTTCTCCCAGCCAAAATCCCAACTGTTCATGTTGTCCTGATCACATCCCTGATAGAATCTCGTGCTGGTACCTGTACCTTATTTCTCTCTACTATAACCAGCCTAGGACAGCACAGTCATGCTTCCACAGTCCATTACCATAAGCAGGAATAACAACGTTCCTTATCAGCAGCTCTGTTAATGCACTGACGGAACCTTCCGGAGTGTTCTACGGCCTGAGTGTTCTAATCAATACCACTCAAGGTTCTTAACTGTAAAAAGCAGAGCTCTCTTCTGTCCTCCCTCACTCTATCCTCCCTCCCTCTCCTCCCTCCCTCCACCCATCATAGGTAAAGGAGGCCATCTCACCCTGTAGTGTAACTTGACCCTAGTCCAGGGTTGCATTCGAGGGGGCATCGTTTGTTATGTACAGCAGAATACACGTTCACTGTGCTTTGTCCTTCACCTACTGACTCCACACAGCACTCCATGGTGACGATATGAATTAGGAATCCCATTCCTGGTGGAATGAGTAGCATACCAGGGACGACAACACACATCGGAGTATCTTAGTAGTACTTGCTTACAAAAAAATGTCATACAGAATCATATTTCATCATGTTTGTGTGCTAAATGACTTAAATGTAAATGTATCAACATTAAAAAAATAATAATTTAAAAAACAGACACTTAGTAACCTTTTGACCAATCAGATGAGAGAGAGAGAGAACAGTCGACGGGATGCGTTATTATATTATTGTATTACATTGACATGTCATTCAATATGTTTGATTCATATTTTGGGGCCAGGAGTTTGGCCATATTCATATTCAACAAGTCCAGTTTCCTTCCACATCCAACCAGTCATCAAAATAAAACAAGGTCTGATGTCATAACTCCTTAGAGATGCCGTTGACATGACAACACAAAACAGTTATTAGATGAATTATAAAACCAGTTAAATCAAAAGATGTCAAACAAGAATGTAAACTGGACTCTTAGGGGTGTAGTTGGAGTGGAGGGAGGAATTTGGGGTCTGGAATTAGAAGTTGCCCCCTAACCACAGATCTAGGATCAGACTACTCGACATAGTACACTACTTTTAAATCAGAGCTCATGGCATCCTATTCCCTACATAGTACACTACTTTTAAATCAGAGCTCATGGCATCCTGTTCCCTACATAGTACACTACTTTTAAATCAGAGCTCATGGCATTCTATTCCCTGCATAGTACACTACTTTTAATCAGAGCTCATGGCATCCTATTCCCTACATAGTACACTACTTTTAAATCAGAGCTCATGGCATCCTATTCCCTACATAGTACACTACTTTTAATCAGAGCTCATGGCATCCTATTCCCTACATAGTACACTACTTTTAAATCAGAGCTCATGGCATCCTATTCCCTACATATGGCATCCTATTCCCTACATAGTACACTACTTTTAATCAGAGCTCATGGCATCCTATTCCCTACTTTTAATAGTACACTACTTTTAAATCAGAGCTCATGGCATCCTATTCCCTACATAGTACACTACTTTTAATCAGAGCTCATGGCATCCTATTCCCTACATAGTACACTACTTTTAAATCAGAGCTCATGGCATCCTATTCCCTACATAGTACACTACTTTTAATCAGAGCTCATGGCATCCTATTCCCTACATAGTACACTACTTTTAATCAGAGCTCATGGCATCCTATTCCCTACATAGTACACTACTTTTAAATCAGAGCTCATGGCATCCTATGCACTACTTTTAACCAGAGCTTATGGCATCCTATTCCCTACATAGTACACTACTTTTAACCAGAGCTTATGGCATTCTGTACACTACATAGTGCACTACTTAGGAAATAATCTGCCATTTGGAACACGCACATATCTGTCCCTAGAACTGTGGTCAAACATCTTCTACCCCCTCTGCTGTCATTAGGGAGAGGAGATGTTGCAGGTAGCCTGAGTGCCAGTCTGTCTGTGCCATCATGCCTACGGTTTGTGTCGGCACAAACAGACCTGCTACCAGGCTATTGTAGGTGGTCTCAACTCCCCTTGGTCGCTGTGGGTTACTTCCGTTTGCTCTTGTTGTCGGTGGTTTGGAACACGCTGGAGGCCGACATGAGGTTCTCGATGTACTGGCCTAGAACCTGGTTCTCCGACTTCAACTTCAGGTTCTCCTCTTTGACCGCATCCACACGTGCTGACAGGTCTGGAACAACAGAGGTACGGGACTTAGAACAAGACAGACCAGTGTTTCCCCTAGATAATAGTTTTTAAGGCTGGGTGCAACAGAGGTTGACAGGGAGGCCACCCCGCCTAAGTAATGATGGATGAAACGCCAATACAGAAACCTGATAGCTTATTCCACATCAATGACAAATACTCCTCCCTGCCAGACTAGACTGTTTTAGCTTATTCCACATCAATGACAAATACTCCCTGCCAGACTAGACTGTTTTAGCTTATTCCACATCAATGACAAATGCTCCTCCCTGCCAGACTAGACTGTTTTAGCTTATTCCACATCAATGACAAATGCTCCTCCCTGCCAGACTAGACTGTTTTAGCTTATTCCATCAATCAATGACTAGAATTACATCAATGACAAATGCTCCTCCCAGCCAGACTAGACTGTTTTAGCTTATTCCACATCAATGACAAATGCTCCTCCCAGCCAGACTAGACTGTTTTAGCTTATTCCACATCAATGACAAATGCTCCTCCCAGCCAGACTAGACTGTTTTAGCTTATTCCACATCAATGACAAATGCTCCTCCCTGCCAGACTAGACTGTTTTAGCTTATTCCACATCAGATGCCAAATGCACCTTCCACTGTGTAACAGACTAGACTGTTTTAGACATGAACACACCTTCCACTGTGTAACAGAGAGACATGAACACACCTTCCACTGTGTAACAGAGAGACATGAACACACCTTCCCTGTAACAGAGAGACATGAACACACCTTCCACTGTGTAACAGAGAGAGACTGAGACATGAACAGCACCTTCCACAACAGAGAGACATGAACACACCTTCCACTGTGTAACAGAGAGACATGAACACACCTTCCACTGTGTAACAGAGAGACATGAACACACCTTCCACTGTGTAACAGAGAGACATGAACACACCTTCCACTGTGTAACAGAGAGACATGACACCTTCCACACAGAGAGACATGAACACACCTTCCACTGTGTAACAGAGAGACATGAACACACCTTCCACTGTGTAACAGAGAGACATGAACACACCTTCCACTGTGTAACAGAGAGACATGAACACACCTTCCACTGTGTAACAGAGAGACATGAACACACCTTCCACTGTGTAACAGAGAGACATGAACAACCTTCCACACAGAGAGACATGAACACACCTTCCACTGTGTAACAGAGAGACATGAACACACCTTCCACTGTGTAACAGAGAGACATGAACACACCTTCCACTGTGTAACAGAGAGACATGAACACACCTTCCACTGTGTAACAGAGAGACATGAACACACCTTCCACTGTGTAACAGAGAGACATGAACACACCTTCCACTGTGTAACAGAGAGGAGACATGAACACACCTTCCACTGTGTAACAGAGAGACATGAACACACCTTCCACTGTGTAACAGAGAGACATGAACACACCTTCCACTGTGTAACAGAGAGACATGAACACACCTTCCACTGTGTAACAGAGAGACATGAACACACCTTCCACTGTGTAACAGAGAGACATGAACACACCTTCCACTGTGTAACAGAGAGACATGAACACACCTTCCACTGTGTAACAGAGAGACATGAACACACCTTCCACTGTGTAACAGAGAGACATGAACACACCTTCCACTGTGTAACAGAGAGACATGAACACACCTTCCACTGTGTAACAGAGAGACATGAACACACCTTCCACTGTGTAACAGAGAGACATGAACACACCTTCCACTGTGTAACAGAGAGACATGAACACACCTTCCACTGTGTAACAGAGAGAGACATGAACACACCTTCCACTGTGTAAGAGAGACATGAACACACCTTCCACTGTGTAACAACAGAGAGACATGAACACACCTTCCACTGTGTAACAGAGAGACATGAACACACCTTCCACTGTGTAACAGAGAGGAGAGACATGAACACACCTTCCACTGTGTAACAGAGAGACATGAACACACCTTCCACTGTGTAACAGAGAGACATGAACACACCTTCCACTGTGTAACAGAGAGGAGAGACATGAACACACCTTCCACTGTGTAACAGAGAGACATGAACACACCTTCCACTGTGTAACTGAGACATGAACACACCTTCCACTGTGTAACAGAGAGACATGAACACACCTTCCACTGTGTAACAGAGAGACATGAACACACCTTCCACTGTGTAACAGAGAGGAGACATGAACACACCTTCCACTGTGTAACAGAGGAGAGACATGAACACACCTTCCACTGTGTAACAGAGGAGAGACATGAACACACCTTCCACTGTGTAACAGAGAGACATGAACACACCTTCCACTGTGTAACAGAGAGGAGACATGAACACACCTTCCACTGTGTAACAGAGAGACATGAACACACCTTCCACTGTGTAACAGAGAGACATGAACACACCTTCCACTGTGTAACAGAGAGACATGAACACACCTTCCACTGTGTAACAGAGAGACATGAACACACCTTCCACTGTGTAACAGAGAGACATGAACACACCTTCCACTGTGTAACAGAGAGACATGAACACACCTTCCACTGTGTAACAGAGAGGAGACATGAACACACCTTCCACTGTGTAACAGAGAGACATGAACACACCTTCCACTGTGTAACAGAGAGACATGAACACACCTTCCACTGTGTAACAGAGAGGAGACATGAACACACCTTCCACTGTGTAACAGAGAGACATGAACACACCTTCCACTGTGTAACAGAGGAGAGACATGAACACACCTTCCACTGTGTAACAGAGAGACATGAACACACCTTCCACTGTGTAACAGAGAGAGAGACATGAACACACCTTCCACTGTGTAACAGAGAGGAGACATGAACACACCTTCCACTGTGTAACAGAGAGACATGAACACACCTTCCACTGTGTAACAGAGAGACATGAACACACCTTCCACTGTGTAACAGAGGAGACATGAACACACCTTCCACTGTGTAACAGAGAGAGAGACATGAACACACCTTCCACTGTGTAACAGAGAGACATGAACACACCTTCCACTGTGTAACAGAGAGACATGAACACACCTTCCACTGTGTAACAGAGAGACATGAACACACCTTCCACTGTGTAACAGAGAGACATGAACACACCTTCCACTGTGTAACAGAGAGAGAGACATGAACACACCTTCCACTGTGTAACAGAGAGAGACATGAACACACCTTCCACTGTGTAACAGAGAGACATGAACACACCTTCCACTGTGTAACAGAGAGACATGAACACACCTTCCACTGTGTAACAGAGAGACATGAACACACCTTCCACTGTGTAACAGAGAGACATGAACACACCTTCCACTGTGTAACAGAGAGACATGAACACACCTTCCACTGTGTAACAGAGAGACATGAACACACCTTCCACTGTGTAACAGAGAGACATGAACACACCTTCCACTGTGTAACAGAGAGACATGAACACACCTTCCACTGTGTAACAGAGAGACATGAACACACCTTCCACTGTGTAACAGAGAGACATGAACACACCTTCCACTGTGTAACAGAGAGGAGACATGAACACACCTTCCACTGTGTAACAGAGAGGAGACATGAACACACCTTCCACTGTGTAACAGAGAGACATGAACACACCTTCCACTGTGTAACAGAGAGACATGAACACACCTTCCACTGTGTAACAGAGAGGAGAGACATGAACACACCTTCCACTGTGTAACAGAGAGGAGAGACATGAACACACCTTCCACTGTGTAACAGAGAGAGACATGAACACACCTTCCACTGTGTAACAGAGAGGAGACATGAACACACCTTCCACTGTGTAACAGAGAGACATGAACACACCTTCCACTGTGTAACAGAGAGACATGAACACACCTTCCACTGTGTAACAGAGAGACATGAACACACCTTCCACTGTGTAACAGAGAGACATGAACACACCTTCCACTGTGTAACAGAGAGACATGAACACACCTTCCACTGTGTAACAGAGAGACATGAACACACCTTCCACTGTGTAACAGAGAGACATGAACACACCTTCCACTGTGTAACAGAGAGACATGAACACACCTTCCACTGTGTAACAGAGACATGAACACACCTTCCACTGTGTAACAGAGAGACATGAACACACCTTCCACTGTGTAACAGAGGAGACATGAACACACCTTCCACTGTGTAACAGAGAGACATGAACACACCTTCCACTGTGTAACAGAGAGACATGAACACACCTTCCACTGTGTAACAGAGAGAGAGACATGAACACACCTTCCACTGTGTGACATGAACACACCTTCCACTGTGTAACAGAGAGACATGAACACACCTTCCACTGTGTAACAGAGAGAGATGATGTAGCAGAGAGAGATGTGTAACAGAGAGAGAGATGTGTAACAGAGAGAGATGTGTAAACAGTAAGAGAGAGAGATGTGTGTAACAGGTGTAGCAGAGAGAGATGTGTAACAGAGAGAGAGATGTGTGTAACAGAGAGAGATGTGTGTAACAGAGAGAGATGTGTGTAAGAGAGAGAGATGTGTAACAGAGAGAGAGATGTGTAGCAGAGAGAGATGTGTAAGAGAGGTGTGTAGCAGAGAGATGTGTGTAGCAGAGAGAGGTGTGTAGCAGAGAGATGTGTGTAACAGAGAGAGATGTGTAACAGAGAGAGAGATGTGTGTAACAGAGAGAGATGTGTAACAGAGAGAGATGTGTAACAGAGAGAGAGATGTGTGTAACAGAGAGAGATGTGTGTAACAGAGAGAGATGTGTGTAACAGAGAGAGAGATGTGTAACAGAGAGAGAGATGTGTAGCAGAGAGAGAGATGTGTAACAGAGAGATGTGTAACAGAGAGAGATGTGTAACAGAGAGAGAGATGTGAGAGAGATGTGTAACAGAGAGAGAGATGTGTGTAACAGAGAGAGAGTGTGTGTAACAGAGAGAGATGTGTAACAGAGATGTGTAGCAGAGAGATGATGTGTAGCAGAGAGAGAGATGTGTAACAGAGAGAGAGATGTGTAACAGAGAGAGATGTGTGTAGCAGAGAGAGAGATGTGTGTAGCAGAGAGAGAGTGGTGTAACAGAGAGAGAGTGGTGTAACAGAGAGAGAGATGTGTAACAGAGAGAGTGATGTGTAGCAGAGAGAGATGTGTAACAGAGAGAGAGATGTGTAACAGAGAGAGAGTGGTGTAACAGAGAGAGAGAAATGTGTAACAGAGAGAGAGTGGTGTAACAGAGAGAGAGATGTGTAACAGAGAGAGAGATGTGTAACAGAGAGAGATGTGTGTAACAGAGAGAGATGTGTGTAACAGAGAGAGAGATGTGTAACAGAGAGAGATGTGTGTAACAGAGAGAGATGTGTGTAACAGAGAGAGATATGTAACAGAGAGATGTTACCTTCCAGTGTGTGTTGTAGCTCTAGCACCTGGTTGATGAGCCTCGTCTTCTCCTCCATCTCAACCTGGTTCTCCATGTCTCCTGACAAACACAACACACACTATATTACTGAACACACACACGCTATATTACTGAACACACACACACACACACACACACACACACACACACACACACACACACACACACACACACACACACACACACACACACACACACACACACACACACACACACACACACACACAGTATATTACTGAACACACACTATATTACTGAAGACAGACAGACAGACAGACAGACAGACAGACAGACAGACAGACAGACAGACAGACAGACAGACAGACAGACAGACA
>NW_025748012.1:0-41879 GCF_021184085.1 Oncorhynchus gorbuscha | reverse complement strand
CAGAGCAGAACAGTCCAGACCCAGAACAGACCAGACCAGACCAGAGCAGAGTCCAGACCAGAGCAGAACAGTCCAGACCATGTGATGTGTCAGAGAGACATGGTGCTGTCAGACTCACTGACTGAATTACACACAACAGCAACAAAGCCACGTTTAGTAGGCCAAAATGGAGCCTGCAAATAGGGCTCAGTGTGTGTGTGTGTGCGTGTGCGTGTGCGTGTGCGTGTGCGTGTGCGTGTGCGTGTGCGTGTGCGTGTGCGTGTGCGTGTGTGTGCGTGTGCGTGTGCGTGTGTGTGTGTGAGTCCTTAAATTCACCCTACAACAGCAAACTAGAAACATTCTTGCCTTGAGGTCCAGAAATAACTGTGAACCTCCCTGTCTAAATCTAACCCTGGTCTTTAAATAGATGTGATGGTGGCACCTCTTTGAACAGTGGCCCTTAGTACCCCTTAAGTACAGCTATTTACCACGTATTCACAGCTACATTACAGACGGCTCTTTTCCCTGGAAAGACAAGTTAGTGGAGCCGTTGTAACGTAACGGGCCTCATACTGTGTCCAGTAGGGGAAGATGGTAGGAGATATGAGGGCAGTTAAAGAGGAGGGAGAAAGGTGAGGTGGGGGACCGTATTGCTCGCACGTGCACACACACACACACACACACACACACACACACACACACACACACACACACACACACACACACACACACACACACACACACACACACACACACACACACACACACACACACACACACACACACACACACACACACACACACACAGTAGCATGGGGCAGAATAGGTGGAAAGGCTGAGACTAGTGTGATTCAAAAATGACACCCTAATCCCTATGTAGTGCACTACTTTAGAATAAAACCCTATGGGCCCTAGCACCCTAATCCCTATGTAGTCCACTACTTTAGACCAGAAATAGGGTACCTTTCAGTCACTGTAGCAGGTTTCACACAGTAACACTTTGGCCAGGACTGTGATGTCATAACCTGTTGTTTAGGCTGCTGGAGATGGTCGCACAGTGTACACATAAACAACCATGGGGGTGTGTGTGTGTGTGTGTGTGTGTGTGTGTGTGTGTGTGTGTGTGTGTGTGTGTGTGTGTGTGTGTGTGTGTGTGTGTGTGTGTGTGTGTGTGTGTGTGTGTGTGTGTGTGTGTGTGTGTGTGTGTGTGTGTGTGTGTGTGTATGCATGCGTGTGTGTGTGTACACATAGCTAAACCGTCATGGGTAGTGTTCCACTACAATAATCTCAACCAATTAGGAGACGCCATTTTGTAAATAATACTTCCAGTCAGTTTATTTGTCCGGGTTTTAATATGGTCAGTTTAAATACATAGTTTGATTTATATGGGCCTTAGCAAGTGTGTGTCCATGAGTGGTGTGTGTGTGTGTGTGTGTGTGTGTGTGTGTGTGTGTGTGTGTGTGTGTGTGTGTGTGTGTGTGTGTGTGTGTGTGTGTGTGTGTGTGTGTGTGTGTGTGTGTGTGTGTGTGTGTGTGTGTGTGTGTGTGTGTGTGTGTGTGTGTGTGTGTGTGTGTGTCTGTGTGTCTGTGTGTGTGTGTGTGTGTGTCTGTGTCTGTGTGTGTGTGTGTGTGTGTGTGTGTGTGTGTGTGTCATGATCTGTGTGTGTGTGTGTGTGTGTGTGTGTGTGTGTGTGTGTGTGTGTGTGTGTGTGTGTGTTAAGGGAAACGGATGTTTAGTATAAAGCAGATCTAAGGTCAACCTCCCTGATGTTCAGGATTTGGGGCAGGAGGGGCTGATCATAGATCTGTGGTTAACAGCAGCTTCTACCCATGAGCAGGGAGGGGCTGATCATAGATCTGTGGTTAACAGCAGCTTCTACCCAGGAGTAGTGAGGGGCAGATCACAGATCTGTGCAGATCACAGATCTGTGCTTAACAGTAGCTTCTACCCAGGAGCAGGGAGGGGCTGATCACAGATCTGTGGTTAACAGCAGCTTCTACCCAGGAGCAGGGAGGGGCTGATCACAGACTCTGTGGTTAACAGCAGCTTCTACCCAGGAGCAGTGAGGGGCTGATCACAGATCTGTGGTTAACAGCAGCTTCTACCCAGGAGCAGGGAGGGGCTGATCACAGATCTGTGGTTAACAGCAGCTTCTACCCAGGAGCAGTGAGGGGCAGATCACAGATCTGTGGTTAACAGCAGCTTCTACCCAGGAGCAGGGAGGGGCTGATCATAGATCTGTGGTTAACAGTAGCTTCTACCCAGGAGCAGGGAGGGGCTGATCACAGATCTGTGGTTAACAGCAGCTTCTACCCAGGAGCAGGGAGGGGCTGATCACAGATCTGTGGTTAACAGCAGCTTCTACCCAGGAGCAGGGAGGGGCTGATCACAGATCTGTGGTTAACAGCAGCTTCTACCCAGGAGCAGTGAGGGGCTGATCATAGACCTGTGGTTAACAGCAGCTTCTACCCAGGAGCAGGGAGGGGCTGATCACAGATCTGTGGTTAACAGCAGCTTCTACCCAGGAGCAGTGAGGGGCTGATCACAGATCTGTGGTTAACAGCAGCTTCTACCCAGGAGCAGGGAGGGGCTGATCACAGATCTGTGGTTAACAGCAGCTTCTACCCAGGAGCAGTGAGGGGCTGATCACAGATCTGTGGTTAACAGCAGCTTCTACCCAGGAGCAGGGAGGGGCTGATCACAGATCTGTGGTTAACAGCAGCTTCTACCCAGGAGCAGTGAGGGGCTGATCACAGATCTGTGGTTAACAGCAGCTTCTACCCAGGAGCAGGGAGGGGCTGATCACAGATCTGTGGTTAACAGCAGCTTCTACCCAGGAGCAGGGAGGGGCTGATCACAGACCTGTGGTTAACAGCAGCTTCTACCCAGGAGCAGGGAGGGGCTGATCACAGATCTGTGGTTAACAGCAGCTTCTACCCAGGAGCAGGGAGGGGCTGATCACAGATCTGTGGTTAACAGCAGCTTCTACCCAGGAGCAGTGAGGGGCTGATCACAGATCTGTGGTTAACAGCAGCTTCTACCCAGGAGCAGGGAGGGGCTGATCACAGATCTGTGGTTAACAGCAGCTTCTACCCAGGAGCAGGGAGGGGCTGATCACAGATCTGTGGTTAACAGCAGCTTCTACCCAGGAGCAGGAGACCTGTGGTTAACAGCTGTGTAGGACCGGACGTTAAGTCTGGCAAACGGACAGCGTTTAGTCTCAAGGAGAGTCGGTGACCTGAACTGCTCTCTGGGTAGAATGACAAGACGATGCTAACAGGTGTCCCAAATGGCACCCTAGGTCCTGTTTCCTACATAGTGCACTGCACTTCTTCCCTTTCAGGCCCTGATCAGAGGCACCAGTATACTGTAGTGAACAGAGACTAGGGAGTCCTATTCCCACTGAATGTGCTGTATATTGACGTTTTCATACTTTTCCTCTTTGAAAATATATAATCCACTGTCCGTTCCTGTCCCGACCATGTGACCATGTGACCATGTGACCATGTGACCATGTGACCATGTGGCCATGTGACCATGTGACCATGTGACCATGTGACCATGTGACCATGTGACCATGTGACCATGTGACCATGTGACCATGTGACCATGTGACCATGTGACCATGTGACCATGTGACCATGTGACCATGTGACCATGTGACCATGCGACCATGTGACCATGTGACCATGTGACCATGTGTGTGTGACACCCCTACAACCCTTACCCTGTCCCAGCTGGGCCTTGTTGAGGGCCTCCTTGGCCGATCCGAACCCCAGCTCCCTGCAGACCACACTGGCTGCCTTTAGGTCCCACAGGTGGTCCGACACGGTCCCCCACTTCCCCTCTCTCAGTACCTCCACCCTGCCCTCCCCCAGCCTGGGGCCTGCTTTCAGACGCACCCCCAGCTAGAGGAGGAGAGAGGGGAGGGGGAAGGGGAGAGGAGTGAGAGAGGGGTAGGAGGGGGGAGAGAAGGGTGAGGTAAAAGTGTGAGTCATAAGAATTGCCCAAGGGATGATTTGTCAATAATAGCTGTGCAGGTGAAGATAAGAGAGGTTTTCATTCAGAGGAAAGCCTGAACGCGGAGTCCTTTATTATTTATAATAAACGTGAGACCCAACTACCAGAACAGGTTTCTTACTCGTCGTCTCTCCCCCCTCTCCTCCCTGTCCCCCCTCCCCTCCCTGTTACCCCTCTCCTCCCTGTCCCCCTAGCCTCCCTGTCCCCCTCTCCTCCCTGTCCCCCCTCTCCTCCCTGTCTCCCCTCCCCTCCCTGTCCCCCTCTCCTCCCTGTCCCCCTAGCCTCTCTGTCCCCCTAGCCTCTCTGTCCCCCCTCTCCTCCCTGTCCCCCTCTCCTCCCTGTCCCCCTCCCCTCCCTGTCCCCCCTCTCCTCCCTGTCCCCCTAGCCTCTCTGTCCCCCTCTCCTCCCTGTCCCCCTCTCTTCCCTGTCCCCCCTCTCCTCCCTGCCGCCCCTCTCCTACCTGTCCTCCCTGTCCTCCCTGTCCTCCCTCTCTTCCCTGTCCTCCCTCTCTTCCCTGTCCTCCCTCTCTTCCCTGTCCCCCTCTCCTCCCTGTCCTCCCTCTCTTCCCTGTCCTCCCTGTCCTCCCTGTCCCCCTCTCCTCCCTGTCCTCCCTCTCTTCCCTGTCCCCCTCTCTTCCCTGTCCCCCCTCTCCTCCCTGCCGCCCCTCTCCTCCCTGTCCTCCCTCTCCTCCCTGTCCTCCCTCTCTTCCCTGTCCTCCCTGTCCTCCCTGTCCCCCCTCTCCTCCCTGTCCTCCCTCTCTTCCCTGTCCCCCTCTCCTCCCTGTCCCCCCTCTCCTCCCTGTCCCCCCTCTCCTCCCTGTCCCCCCTCTCTTCCCTGTCCCCCCTCTCCTCCCTGTCCCCCTCTCCTCCCTGCCGCCCCTCTCCTCCCTGTCCTCCCTCACCTCCCTGTCCCCCTCACCTCCCTGTCCCCCCTCTCCTCCCTGTCCCCCTCTCCTCCCTGTAACCCCTCCCCTCCCTGTCCCCCTCTCCTCCCTGTCCCCCCCTCCCCTCCCTGTCCCCCCCCCTCTCCTCCCTCTCCTCCCTGCCCCCTCTCCTCCCTGCCCCCTCTCCTCCCTGCCCCCTCTCCTCCCTGTCCCCCCTCGCCTCCCTGTCCCCCCACTCCTCCCTGTCCCCCTCTCCTCCCACTCCTCCCTGCCACCCCTCTCCTCCCTGCCCCCCTCTCTTCCCTGTCCCCCCTCTCCTCCCTGTCCCCCTCTCCTCCTTGCCCCCTCTCTCCTCCCTGCCCCCTCTCCTCCCTGTCCCCCCTCTCCCCCCTCTCCTCCCTGCCCCCTCTCCTCCCTGCCCCCTCTCCTCCCTGCCCCCCTCTCCTCCCTGTCCCCCTTCTCCTCCTTGCCCCCTCTCTCCTCCTTGCCCCCTCTCCTCCCTGCCCCCTCTCTTCCCTGTCCCCCCCTCTCCTCCCTGTCCCCCTCTCCTCCTTGCCCCCTCTCTCCTCCCTGCCCCCCCTCTCTTCCCTGTCCCCCCCTCTCCTCCCTGTCCCCCCTCTCCTCCTTGCCCCCTCTCTCCTCCCTGCCCCCCCTCTCCTCCCTGTCCCCCTCTCCTCCTTGCCTCCTCTCTCCTCCCTGTCCCCCCTCTCCTCCCTGTCTCCCCTCTCCTTTTCTTTCTCTCCCTTTCTCTCTCCTCTTCTCTCTCTCTCTCCCTCCCTCTCTCCCTCCTTACCTGGACGTCGGGGGGAGCGGGTGGTCTCCCCGAGGAGAGGCGTGTGAACTGGTGTCCAGGTACACAGCGCACCACGGCGTACATGCCCCCCTGACAGGTGACCTGGTTCCTGGGGAGGGAGAGCTGGGAGTGGCACTGGGAGAGAACAGGCTCCGTACCCAAACACTTGACCTGCTCTACCCAGTAACCCTTCTTACTGGACAGACCTGCTAGTCTGGAGGGGAGAGGGGGAGGGGGGAGAGAGAAGGGGAGGGGGGAGAGGGGGAGGGGAGGGGAACGGAGAGGAGGGGGGAGGAGGAGAGGGGAAGAAGGGGGAGAGGAGGAGAGGAGAGGGGAAGAAGGGAGAGAAATATGAATCACCACCATAACAAATGAAAGACAGGCAGAGAACAAACAATAAAAATAAAACACAAACGAGCAGATATGTACCTTGTGGAGGGATCTGCCAACTTGGCGTCCCATAGTTTCCTGAAAGAAACAGAAGAGTATTACTACCAGTCCTCCTCTAGGGACAGAATACTGGTTAATACCTCTACCAGTCCTCCTCTAGGGACAGAATACTGGTTAATATCTCTACCAGTCCTCCTCTACAGACAGAATACTGGTTAATACCTCTACCAGTCCTCCTCTAGGGACAGAATACTGGTTAATATCTCTACCAGTCCTCCTCTAGGGACAGAATACTGGTTAATACCTCTACCAGTCCTCCTCTAGGGACAGAATACTGGTTAATATCTCTACCAGTCCTCCTCTAGGGACAGAATACTGGTTAATACCTCTACCAGTCCTCCTCTAGGGACAGAATACTGGTTAATACCTCTACCAGTCCTCCTCTAGGGACAGACAGGTTAATACCTCTACCAGTCCTCCTCTACAGACAGAATACTGGTTAATACCTCTACCAGTCCTCCTCTATAGACAGAATACTGGTTAATACCTCTACCAGTCCTCCTCTAGGGACAGAATACTGGTTAATACCTCTACCAGTCCTCCTCTACAGACAGAATACTGGTTAATACCTCTACCACCAGTTAATACCTCTACCAGTCCTCCTCTAGGGACAGAATACTGGTTAATACCTCTACTAGGGACACCAGTCCTCCTCTACAGACAGAATACTGGTTAATACCTCCTCCTCTACTGTTTCTACAATCAGGGGTGCCTAGACCTAGTGTCTCCCTCCCTCCCTCCCTCGTTCGCATTGCTCCCTCCCTCCCTCCCTCCCTCCCTCCCTCCCTCCCTCCCTCCCTCCCTCCCTCCCTCCCTCCCTCCCTCCCTCCCTCCCCCTCCCTCCCTCCCTCCCCCTCCCTCCCTCCCTCCCTCCCTCCCTCCGCTTTGCTCCCTCCCTCCCTCCCTCCCTCGTTCGCATTGCTCTCTCCCTCCCTCCCTCCCTCCCTCTCTCTGTCAGGTTAAGTTGAAATGTAAATAAAACCGTCTGTTCTCATAGAGAACAGGCCGGGGAGACCTAGTGCTTCTGTGGTTACCCACAATGCCCTAGTGAGGGATCTGAATGTTTCTAATGTAAAGCCAGGTCAACACACACATACTCTCTCTCTCTCTCTCCCTCTCCCTCTCCCTCCTCTCTCTCTCTCTCTCTCTCTCTCTCTCTCTCTCTCTCTCTCTCTCTCTCTCTCTCTCTCTCTCTCTCTCTCTCTCTCTCACTTTCTCTTTCTTTCTCTTTTTCTCTCTGTCTCTCACTCTTGTCTCCCTCTTGCTCCCTCTATCCATTTCTTTCCCATTCTCTCCCTTTCTCTCTCTCTCCCTCTATCTCTTTCTCTCTCTCTTTCTCTCTCTTGTCTCTCTCTTTGCCCCTCCCCTTCTCCCAGGGTCTATCTCTCTCTCTCCCTCTATCCCTCTGTCCATACTCTTTCTCTCTCCCTCTCCCCCTCTCCCTCTGTCCCCCCCCTCTCCCTCTGTCCCCTCTCTCTCTCTCTCCCCCCTCTCTCTCCCTCTGTCCCTCTCTCTCTCCCTCTCCCCCCTCTCTCTCTCCCTCTGTCCCCCTCTCTCTCTCTCTCTCTCTCTCTCTCTCTCTTCCCCTGCCCTCTCTCTCTCCCTCTGTCCCCTCTCTCTCTCTCTCTTCCCCTGCCCTCTCTCTCTCCCTCTGTCCCCTCTCTCTCTCTCTTCCCCTGCCCCCCCCTCTCCTTCTGTCCCCTCTCTCTCTCCCTCTGCCCCCGCCACTCTCCCCCTGCTCCCCTCCCCTCTCTCTCCTCCCCTCCCCTCCCCTCTCTCTCCTCCCCCTCCCCTCCCCTCTCTCTCCTCCCCTCCCCTCCCCTCTCTCCTCCCCCTCCCCCCCCCTCCCTCCCCTCCCTCTCTCCTCCCCTCCCCTCCCCTCTCTCTCCTCCCCTCCCCTCCCCTCTCTCTCCTCCCCTCCCCTCCTCTCTCTCTCCTCCCTCCCCTCCCCTCTCTCTCCTCCCCTCCCCTCCCCTCTCTCTCCTCCCCTCCCCTCCCCTCTCTCTCCTCCCCTCCCCCTCCCTCTCTCTCCTCTCCTCCCCTCCCTCTCTCTCCTCCCCTCCCCTCCCCTCTCTCTCCTCCCCTCCCCTCCCCTCTCTCTCCTCCCCTCCCCTCCCCTCTCTCTCCTCCCCTCCCCTCCCCTCTCTCTCCTCCCCTCCCCTCCCCTCTCTCTCCTCCCCTCCCTCTCTTCTCTCACTCATCATTTTTCCTTCTTCTTCTTTTCCATCCTTCCTTCATGTGTATTTCAGTCCTGTTGAATGTACATGTCTGGTCTAGGAAACCCACAGAAAGAACTATAAATATGCACATAGAATAAATGAGATCAAAGCTTACAGAAAGTACAGAAACAAGCCCTGCGTTGCCCACATGTCCACGTGTCAGATGTTACAAAACTGTGCACACATCTCAAATGTCACCCTATTCCTTATGTAGTACACTCCCTTATGTAGTGCACTAGACCAGAGGCCTGTGGAAAAAAAGTCACAAGTAGTGCACGATATAGAGGATAGTGTCATTGGGGACGCATGTTGTGAATCTGTTTCATAACCAAAAGGAGGAGTACCCCTCTCAGACAGAGGAAAGGAACAGGGATGCATGGCTTCATTTGTTGGTCAGTAAAGTACCGGTGCAGGCCCACTTTACTTGTGCAGTGGCACAGTCCCAAATGGGACCTTATCCCCTATGTAGTGCACTACGTTTGACCAGGATGGACCCTGGTCGAAAGTAGTGCACCACATAGGGAATTGGATGGTGTTTGGGACTTCCTGTTGACCACATTGGAAACGTCAGGGTTCCAAGTCCAGGAGTTCTATAACAGGATGCACTGTGGGAAAGTAGAGAGAGACGTCCATAAAACCTGTTATTCACTAAACAGACGTCTTCTGAGACGACACAGAAGGAAGTATCCTTTAATATGACGGCTGACAGATGGACGCACACACACACGCACGCACGCACGCACGCACGCACGCGCACGCACACGCACGCACGTACGCACGAACACACACACACACACACACACACACACACACACACACACACACACACACACACACACACACACACACACACACACACACACACACACACACACACACACACACACACACACACACACACACACACACACACACACACACACGCGCACGCACACACACACACACCCATGGTTGTTTATGTGTACGCTGTGCAACCATCAGAGTGAGCGAGAGAGAGAGAGAGAGAGAGAGAAACACACACTGGCACTATTTGAGCCAACAGAGGAATTAGTTTCAGGTCGACCACTTCAAACACCAGTGGCCGGAGTCTTTCCAGGATTGTGGGTTTGACTCCCTCTAAGTGGCTTTGGATAAAAGTGTCTGCTAAATGGTTTATATTATTATTCTAGTTATAATAATGGTTAGGTTTGTGTAACAGCCCCAGATAAACACGTCCTGGTATAGCACCAGTATATTACACCACAGGGACGTTGGCAGGAGGGACACAAACAGAAGAAAATGGAGAGGAACGGGGAGATACTACCTGTCTGAAGGAGTCCAACAACAAACTGTTGTTTTCATTTTCCTTGGAAAGATACATTTGTTTGCGGAGATCGAGTTCATGGTAAACACTGCAGATGTCCCGTTCATAGTAAACACTGCAGATGTCCCGTTCATGGTAAACACTGCAGATGTCCCGTTCATAGTAAACACTGCAGATGTCCCGTTCATAGTAAACACTGCAGATGTCCCGTTCATAGTAAACACTGTAGATGTCCCGTTCATAGTAAACACTGCAGATGTCCCGTTCATAGTAAACACTGCAGATGTCCCGTTCATAGTAAACACTGCAGATGTCCCGTTCATGGTAAACACTGCAGATGTCCCGTTCATAGTAAACACTGCAGATGTCCCGTTCATAGTAAACACTGCAGATGTCCCGTTCATAGTAAACACTGTAGATGTCCCGTTCATAGTAAACACTGCAGATGTCCCGTTCATAGTAAACACTGCAGATGTCCCGTTCATAGTAAACACTGCAGATGTCCCGTTCATAGTAAACACTGCAGATGTCCCGTTCATAGTAAACACTGCAGACTTGGACTGATTTAGACCAAAACAACAACACAAGAGGAGGGGATCCTGTCCACCAGACAGAGGGATTCTTAGATGCCCAACATCATTCAAGTATCGTGTTAAAAGGTCACTGACAGAAACCACACTGAGAAACAGCCCACCAGAATCAGAGACAGAAACCACACTGAGAAACAGCCCGTTCCAGAATCAGAGACAGAAACACTGAGAAACAGCCCACCAGAATCAGAGACAGAAACCACACTGAGAAACAGCCCACCAGAATCAGAGACAGAAACCACACTGAGAAACAGCCCACCAGAATCAGAGACAGAAACCACACTGAGAAACAGCCCACCAGAATCAGAGACAGAAACCACACTGAACAGCCCACCAGAATCAGAGACAGAAACCACACTGAGAAACAGCCCACCAGAATCAGAGACAGAAACCACACTGAGAAACAGCCCACCAGAATCAGAGACAGAAACCACACATTCAAGAAACAGCCCACCAGAAGGTCACTGACAGAAACCACACTGAGAAACAGCCCACCAGAATCAGAGACAGAAACCACACTGAGAAACAGCCCACCAGAATCAGAGACAGAAACCACACTGAGAAACAGCCCACCAGAATCAGAGACAGAAACCACACTGAGAAACAGCCCACCAGAATCAGAGACAGAAACCACACTGAGAAACAGCCCACCAGAATCAGAGACAGAAACCACACTGAGAAACAGCCCACCAGAATCAGAGACAGAAACCACACTGAGAAACAGCCCACCAGAATCAGAGACAGAAACCACACTGAGAAACAGCCCACCAGAATCAGAGACAGAAACCACACTGAGAAACAGCCCACCAGAATCAGAGACAGAAACCACACTGAGAAACAGCCCACCAGAATCAGAGACAGAAACCACACTGAGAAACAGCCCACCAGAATCAGAGACAGAAACCACACTGAGAAACAGCCCACCAGAATCAGAGACAGAAACCACACTGAGAAACAGCCCACCAGAATCAGAGACAGAAACCACACTGAGAAACAGAAACAGCAGAAACCACACAGAAACAGAGACAGAAACCACACTGAGAAACAGCCCACCAGAATCAGAGACAGAAACCACACTGAGAAACAGCCCACCAGAATCAGAGACAGAAACCACACTGAGAAACAGCCCACCAGAATCAGAGACAGAAACCACACTGAGAAACAGCCCACCAGAATCAGAGACAGAAACCACACTGAGAAACAGCCCACCAGAATCAGAGACAGAAACCACACTGAGAAACAGCCCACCAGAATCAGTCAGCTGAGAAACAGCCCACCGGAGTTAGGAACAGCTCTACACACCAGGTCAGTCAGTGGGGTTATAGCTGACACCAGGTCAGTCAGTGGGGTTATAGCTGACACAGCAGGTCAGTCAGTGGGGTTATAGCTGACACCAGGTCAGTCAGTGGGGTTATAGCTGACACCAGGTCAGTCAGTGGGGTTATAACTGACACCAGGTCAGTCAGTGGGGTTATAGCTGACACAGCAGGTCAGTCAGTGGGGTTATAGCTGACATCAGGTCAGTCAGTGGGGTTATAGCTGACATCAGGTCAGTCAGTGGGGTTATAGCTGACACAGCAGGTCAGTCAGTGGGGTTATAGCTGACACCAGGTCAGTCAGTGGGGTTATAGCTGACATCAGGTCAGTCAGTGGGGTTATAGCTGACACAGCAGAGTGATTGTACCAGGATAAAAGGATAAAAGGATAAAAGGATATTTAGGTTGTGTCTGAAATGGTGCCCTATTTCTTAGTGAGCACGAGGTGTGAGGGCGAGGTGTGAGGGCGAGGAGGAGACGTGAATGTTTGCATGTAGAATACTTTTGGCCAAAGGGTTGGGAAGATTTGGCTAAGACTGGACCGGGTTGGGAAGACTTGGCTAAGACTGGACCGGGTTGGGAAGACTTGGCTAAGACTGGACCAGGTTGGGAAGACTTAGCTAAGACTGGACCGGGTTGGGAAGACTTGGCTAGGACTGGACCAGGTTGGGAAGACTTGGCTAAGACTGGACCAGGTTGGGAAGACTTGGCTAAGACTGGACCGGGTTGGGAAGACTTGGCTAAGACTGGAACGGGTTGGGAAGAATTGGCTAAGGTTGGGAAGACTTGGCTAAGACTGGACCGGGTTGGGAAGAATTGGCTAAGACTGGACCGGGTTGGGAAGAATTGGCTAAGGTTGGGAATACTTGGCTAAGACTGGACCGGGTTGGGAAGACTCGTCTAGGACTGGACCGGGTTGGGAAAACTTGGATAAGACTGGACCGGGTTGGGAAGAATTGGCCAGGTATGGACCAGGTTGGGAAGACTTGGCTAAGACTGGACCGGGTTGGGAAAACTTGGCTAAGACTGGACCGGGTTGGGAAAACTTGGATAAGACTGGACCGGGTTGGGAAGAATTGGCTAAGGCTGGACCGGGTTGGGAAGAATTGGCTAAGACTGGACCGGGTTGGGAAGAATTGGCTAAGACTGGACCGGGTTGGGAAGAATTAGCTAAGACTGGACCGGGTTGGGAAGATTTGGCTAAGGCTGGACCGGGTTGGGAAGAATTGGCTAAAACTGGACCGGGTTGGGAAGACTTGGCTAAGGCTGGACCGGGTTGGGAAGAATTGGCTAAGACTGGACCGGGTGAGGCCAAAGTGAACTTGGCCAACCAGTAGAGTAAGACCAAACCAGACTAAAGTACCATTTGGCACCACAGAAGAGACAGTCATTCACTGACGCATAAACCAACCTCTCAACCTCAAGATAAACGCCCAGAACACCAGGATCAGCCCAAATGGCACCATATTCCCTATTTAGTGTACTGTTTTAGAACAGGGCCCTCTGGTCAGAATGTAGCGCAGTATATAGGGAGTATGATGCAGGGCCCTCTGGTCAGAATGTAGCGCAGTATATAGGGAGTATGATGCAGGGCCCTCTGGTCAGAATGTAGCGCAGTATATAGGGAGTATGATGCAGGGCCCTCTGGTCAGAATGTAGCGCAGTATATAGGGAGTATGATGCAGGGCCCTCTGGTCAGAATGTAGCGCAGTATATAGGGAGTATGATGCAGGGCCCTCTGGTCAGAATGTAGCGCAGTACATAGGGAGTATGATGCCATTTGGGACACAGCCCAGCTGTCCATCCCTGACAGATACTGAAGTTAGGCTCTTTGAATCAAACGGCAGAGCAGAGATGGCTTGTCCTTCTATCATTCATCTGCTCTGTGGTTTAGGTGGAAGGAGGCTAAGTCCCCATCATTCATCTACTCTGTGGTTTAGGTGGAAGGAGGCTAAGACACCATCATTCATCTGCTCTGTGGTTTAGGTGGAAGGAGGCTAAGACACTGTGGTTTAGGTGGAAGGAGGCTAAGACACCATCATTCATGTGCTCTGTGGTTCAGGTGGAAGGAGGCTAAGACACCATCATTCATCTGCTCTGTGGTTTAGGTGGAAGGAGGCTAAGTACCCATCATTCATCTGCTCTGTGGTTTAGGTGGAAGGAGGCTAAGACACCATCATTCATCTGCTCTGTGGTTCAGGTGGAAGGAGGCTAAGACACCATCATTCATCTGCTCTGTGGTTTAGGTGGAAGGAGGCTAAGACACCATCATTCATCTGCTCTGTGGTTTAGGTGGAAGGAGGCTAAGACACCATCATTCATCTGCTCTGTGGTTTAGGTGGAAGGAGGCTAAGACACCATCATTCATCTACTCTGTGGTTTAGGTGGAAGGAGGCTAAGTCCCCATCATTCATCTACTCTGTGGTTTAGGTGGAAGGAGGCTAAGTCCCCATCATTCATCTACTCTGTGGTTTAGGTGGAAGGAGGCTAAGACACCATCATTCATCTGCTCTGTGGTTTAGGTGGAAGGAGACACCATCATTCATCTACTCTAAGCTAAGACCCCATCATTCATCATCATTCATCTGCTCTGTGGTTTAGGTGGAAGGAGGCTAAGTCCCCATCATTCATCTACTCTGTGGTTTAGGTGGAAGGAGGCTAAGACACCATCATTCATCTGCTCTGTGGTTTAGGTGGAAGGAGGCTAAGACACCATTCATTCATCTGCTCTGTGGTTTAGGTGGAAGGAGGCTAAGACACCATCATTCATCTGCTCTGTGGTTTAGGTGGAAGGAGGCATTCATCTGCTCTGTGGTTTAGGTGGAAGGAAGACACCATCACTCATCTGCTCTGTGGTTTAGGTGGAAGGAGGCTAAGACACCATCACTCATCTGCTCTGTGGTTTAGGTGGAAGGAGGCTAAGACACCAACATTCATCTGCTCTGTGGTTTAGGTGGAAGGAGGCTAAGACACCATCACTCATCTACTCTGTGGTTTAGGTGGAAGGAGGCTAAGACACCATCATTCATCTGCTCTGTGGTTTAGGTGGAAGGAGGCTAAGTCCCCATCATTCATCTGCTCTGTGGTTTAGGTGGAAGGAGGCTAAGTCCCCATCATTCATCTACTCTGTGGTTTAGGTGGAAGGAGGCTAAGTCCCCATCATTCATCTACTCTGTGGTTTAGGTGGAAGGAGGCTAAGACACCATCATTCATCTGCTCTGTGGTTTAGGTGGAAGGAGGCTAAGACCCCATCATTCATCTGCTCTGTGGTTTAGGTGGAAGGAAGCACCGGTCACCGGTTTAAAAATAAATAATATTGTCTGCCATCTGCTCTTCCAAATGACTGGCTGACAAAATGGGAGGCCAGCACAGGGCCCACTAACTGACTACTGAGGTGAAATGTTTGTCTAAAAACCTCTAGAGTTGTGTACGTGTGTATAAACACCTTTAAGCTCTGTGTCAACATTGGCCTAATGTTCTCTTTGAAACAGATTTAGAAACTGTTGAGAGATTTGCAGAGACGAAAGGCTGGCATCAAATCACTGTTATTTCCTTTGAGAGGGGAACAGCAAACGTGGCAATGTTTTCATCTCATGAAGAAAAAGAACAACAACAAAACCCTTTTTTTTCTCTCTCTGGCGGTGAAACATTCCTCTCACAACCTTTCTCCAGCCTCACACCTTGTCAACTGGGGCAGAAAAACCTACGTTAAAAAGCTGAAAATCTTCCCCAAAAAGGGGATTCCTAGACGAGGAAAATGTGGAGGTCTCGGTGGGTTTAGTGACATAGAGTTGGAGAGAGGGCACCTCTTTGCGTCTTTGCCATAATGGTGTGCCAAGTGCTCCCCCTATCCAACTCCGTGGTTTGTGATCTCAATCAGGAAGTGACTGTAAAGAGGAACTGATTTTTAAAAATGTAGCAGTGTGTGTGTGTGTGCCCTCCACCTCTCCATCTCGCTGCCTCTCCACGTCTCTATGCATGTGTGTGTGAAAGGATATGTGTGTGTGTGTTTATTCAGCAGCCTAACCTGGACATTAGCTGTAATTATCTGGGATGTAAAGATAGTTTAGGGTAGAGGAGACATCCTCCACACAGGCTGTAAATAAAGCCTGTGGCTGGACGGACAGACAGAGGTGGTCTGTGTGTCTGTAGGCTCTAAAGGTCTGTGCCTTTATAAAGGTTATTTACAGCTGGGGACAGACAGATGGACAGATGGATGAGATTCACAGAGATGTCCATCGCCCGGGTAATGGATTCTACAGGTCTAAGTGTTCTAGAATATGACTGTAGAAGTGACATGTGGGAGACTTGGGGAAATAATGGAACTACTGTAGCCTACAAAAACACAAACAAAGATAATTGTATCAATAAACATTACTCACTGAAAGACACACACCTTTCCCAACCAAACCATGTATAGCCACTGAAACACAGATACTGAAACCAGAGGTAGAGAGAGAAGAGAGAGAGAGAAACAGATAGAGAACGAGAGATAGATGGGTGAGAGATAGACAGAGAGAGAACGAGAGATAGATGGGGTGAGAGATAGACAGAGAGAGAACAGAAACAGGTAGAGAACGAGAGATAGATGGGGTGAGAGATAGACAGAGAGAGAACGAGAGATAGATGGGGTGAGAGATAGACAGAGAGAGAACGAGAGATAGATGGGGTGAGAGATAGACAGATAGAGAACGAGAGATAGATGGGGTGAGAGATAGACAGAGAGAGAGAGAAACAGATAGAGAACGAGAGATAGATGGGGTGAGAGATAAACAGAGAGAGAGAGAAACAGATAGAGAACGAGAGATAGATAGGGTGAGAGATAGAGAGAGAGAGAAACAGATAGAGAATGAGAGATAGATGGGGTGAGAGATAGACAGATAGAGAACGAGAGATAGATGGGGTGAGAGATAGACAGAGAGAGAGAGAAACAGATAGAGAACGAGAGATAGATGGGGTGAGAGATAGACAGAGAGAGAGAGAGAACCAGATAGAGAACGAGAGATAGATGGGGTGAGAGATAAACAGATAGAGAACGAGAGATAGATGGGCTGAGAGATAGATGGGGTGAGAGATAGATGGGGTGAGAGATAGACAGAGAGAGAACAGAAACAGATAGAGAACGAGAGATAGATGGGGTGAGAGATAAACAGATAGAGAACGAGAGATAGATGGGCTGAGAG
This sequence comes from Oncorhynchus gorbuscha, assembly GCF_021184085.1. NCBI lineage: Eukaryota > Metazoa > Chordata > Actinopteri > Salmoniformes > Salmonidae > Oncorhynchus > Oncorhynchus gorbuscha. The sequence continues at coordinate 25,143 of NW_025748012.1, read as the reverse complement.
ATAGATGGGGTGAGAGATAGACAGAGAGAGAACAGAAACAGATAGAGAACGAGAGATAGATGGGGTGAGAGATAGACGGGGTGAGAGATAGACGGGGTGAGAGATAGACGGGGTGAGAGATAGATGGGGTGAGAGATAGGCGGGGTGAGAGATAGATGGGGTGAGAGATAGACGGGGTGAGAGATAGATGGGGTGAGAGATAAATGGGGTGAGAGATAGACGGGGTGAGAGATAGATGGGATGAGAGATAGATGGGGTGAGAGATAGACAGAGAGAGATAGATGGGGTGAGAGATAGGGGTGAGAGATAGACGGGGTGAGAGATAGACGGGGTGAGAGATAGACGGGGTGAGAGATAGACGGGGTGAGAGATAGACGGGTGAGAGATAGACGGGGTGAGAGATAGATGGGGTGAGAGATAGACGGGGTGAGAGATAGACGGGTGAGAGATAGACGGGGTGAGAGATAGATGGGGTGAGAGCTAGACAGAGAGAGAACAGAAACAGATAGAGAACGAGAGATAGATGGGGTGAGAGATAGACGGGGTGAGAGATAGACGGGTGAGAGATAGACGGGTGTGAGATAGACGGGTGAGAGATAGATGGGGTGAGAGATAGATGGGTGAGAGATAGACGGGTGTGAGATAGACGGGTGAGAGATAGACGGGGTGAGAGATAGATAGAGAACGAGAGATAGACGGGGTGAGATAGACAGAGAGAGAGAGAGAAAACTAGAGAGTTTTTATAAGACTTATAGGAAGTGCTGTCGTATGCTATTTCCATCGGTTGTGTATAATTACATGAGATTAGAGGATACGTTCCTGGTCTCCATCCAAACACACATGATGCTCCTCCTACAGCCAGCCTCTGACATTAATAACATACTCTTTAAGGCTACGTCCCAAATCACACCCTATTCCCTATTCCCACCCTATTGATAAAAAGTAGTGCATTAAAAAGGCAATAGCTAGTCATTTGGGACACACACCTGCTCTTTAAGACTATTTAAAAGTGCATAGCCTACTATGATGAGGCAAAGTCCAGACACGCAGGCATGGTTAGCCCAATGCTAGTGAGTAACTGCTGTGTGGATGGTGGTAGTAATGCTAGCTCTGCACCCCCCCCACCCCCACACACACACACACAAGCACACACACACATGCACACACACACACACATTTACTCACACACACATGCACAAACACACACACATTTATGTGAAAAATGGGGATGTCAAAATGGGGACACAACTTTCCAGACAGAAACACATCCTCTCTCCCTTACCTGTAGACGGTGTGGTCGTATGCCTCGGCGGAGGGGTATCCCAGCATGCCACACACCACACGGCTGCCGCTGAGGTCCCAGCCCTGGTCGCACACATGACGCCACCTCCCAGCATGCTTCACTTCCAAAACTCCCTCTGACAGCAGGCCGGTACGGACGCCTGGGGGAACAGACCGGAGACGTACCTCCTCCAGCCTCACCTTACTGGCCGCCTGGGGGAGGGGAGAGGGGGGATAGGAGATGGGGATGGGGAGGAATGGGGAGGGGAGAGGGGGGATAGGAGATGGGGATGGGGAGGAATGGGGGAGAGGAGAGGGGGATAGGAGATGGGGATGGGGAGGAATGGGGAGGGGAGAGGGGGATAGGAGATGGGGATGGGGAGGAATGGGGAGGGGAGAGGGGGATAGGAGATGGGGATGGGGAGGAATGGGGGAGGGGAGAGGGGGATAGGAGATGGGGATGGGGAGGAATGGGGGAGAGGAGAGGGGGATAGGAGATGGGGATGGGGAGGAATGGGGGAGGGAGAGGGGGGATAGGAGATGGAGATGGGGAGGAATGGGGAGGGGAGAGGGGGATAGGAGATGGGGATGGGGAGGAATGGGGAGGGGAGAGGGGGATGGGGAGGAATGGGGGAGGGGAGAGGGGGATAGGAGATGGGGATGGGGAGGAATGGGGAGAGGAGAGGGGGGATAGGAGATGGGGATGGGGAGGAATGGGGGAGAGGAGAGGGGGATAGGAGATGGGGATGGGGAGGAATGGGGGAGGGGAGAGGGGGGATAGGAGATGGGGATGGGGAGGAATGGGGGAGAGGACAGAACAGAATCTAACTTTAGTTGCCATCGCAGTCTCTACACAACAAGGACATGAAGGAACAAACATACTGAAAACAGGGTGTGTGTGTGTGTGTGTGTGTGTGTGTGTGTGTGTGTGTGTGTGTGTGTGTGTGTGTGTGTGTGTGTGTGTGTGTGTGTGTGTGTGTGTGTGTGTGTGTGTGTGTGTGTGTGTGTGTGTGTGTGTGTGTGTGTATCAAAAGTTTTGGGTAGAACCTTAGAAATGTCCTTGTTTTTTAAATAAAACATTTATGCCCATTAAAATAACATCATAGATCAGAAATACAGTGTAGACATTGTTAATATTGTAAATTACTATTGTAGCTGAAAACGGCTACATTAGCTTCATTAAATAGTACCCGCAAAACACCAGTCTCAACGTCAACATTGAAGAGGGATGCTGGCCTTCTAGGCAGAGTTGCAAAAGAAAAAGCCACAACTCAGACTGGCCAATAAAAAGAAAAGATTAAGATGGGCAAAAGAACACAGACACTGGACAGAACACAGACACTGGACAGAGGAACTCTGCCTAGAAGGCCAGCATCCCGGAGTCACCTCTTCATTGTTGACGTTGAGACTGGTGTTTTGTGGGTACTATTTAATGAAGCTGCCAGTTGAGGACTTGTGAGGCGTGTCTAATGTACTTGTCCTCTTGCTCAGTTGTGCACCGGGGCCTCCCACTCCTTTTTTCTATTCTGGTTAGGGCCAGTTTGCGCTGTTCTGTGAAGGGAGTAGTACACAGCGTTGTACGAGATCTTCAGTTTCTTGTCAATTTCTCGCATGGAATAGCCTTCATTTCTTAGAACAAGAATAGACTGACGAGTTTCAGAAGAAAGGCCTTTGTTTCTGGTCATTTTGAACCTGTAATCAAACCCACAAATGCTGATGCTCCAGACATTCAGCTAGTGTAAAGAAGGCCCGTTTTATTGCTTCTTTCATCAGGACAACGGTTTTCAGCTGTGCTAATGTAACAGTATAGCTTCCGTCCCTCTCCTCGCCCCCACCTGGGCTCAAAACAGGGACCCTCTGCACACATTAACAACGGCCTCCCAAAAGCATTGTTACCCATCGCGCCACAAAAGACGCGACCCTTGCAGAGCAAGTAGCAAACTACTTCAAGGTCTCAGAGCGAGTGATGTCACCGATTGAAACGCTATTAGCGTGCACCCCGCTAACTAGCTAGCCATCGGTTACACTAACATAATTGCAAAAGGGTTTTCTAATTATCAATTAGCCTTTTAAAGTGCTAAACTTTGATTAGCTAACACAACGTGCCATTGGAACACAGGAGTGATGGTTGCTGATAATGGGCCTCTGTACGCCTCTGTAGATATTCCATTAAAAATCATCGGTTTCTAGCTACAATAGTAATTTACATTAACAATGTCTACACTGTATTTCTGATCAATTTGATGTTATTTTAATGGACAAAAATTTAGCTTTCTTTCAAAAACAAGGACATTTCTAAGTGACCCCAAACATTTGAAGGGTAGTGTATATATGTGTATACAGTATGTGTGTATAATGTGTGTATATGTATGTGTATATGTGTGTGTGTGTATCTATATATGTGTATAATGTGTGTATAACCTGTGTGTGTGTGTATCTATATATGTGTATAATGTGTGTATAACCTGTGTGTGTGTGTATCTATATATGTGTATAATGTGTGTATAACCTGTGTGTGTGTGTATAACCTGTGTGTGTGTATCTATATATGTGTATAATGTGTGTATAACCTGTGTGTGTGTATCTATATATGTGTATAATGTGTGTATAACCTGTGTGTGTGTGTATCTATATATGTGTATAATGTGTGTATAACCTGTGTGTATAATGTGTGTATATGTGTGTGTGTGTATCTATATATGTGTATAATGTGTGTATAACCTGTGTGTATAATGTGTGTATAACCTGTGTGTGTAATGTGTGTATAACCTGTGTGTGTGTATCTATATGTGTGTATAATGTGTGTATATGTATGTGTATATGTGTGTGTGTGTATCTATATATGTGTATAATGTGTGTATAACCTGTGTGTATAATGTGTGTATAACCTGTGTGTGTGTATCTATATGTGTGTATAATGTGTGTATATGTATGTGTATATGTGTGTGTGTGTATCTATATATGTGTATAATGTGTGTATAACCTGTGTGTATAATGTGTGTATAACCTGTGTGTGTGTATTACGTTCCAAAACAGTGGTCAGGTCATGAACTTAGCCTCAGTATATAAGATGTTACGAGGTCTAACAGATGGGTAGGTGATAGATGGGCTGGTCTTTCCTCTGTGGAGGCTCTGCAAACAGCCCTGTGTTTAGGGAGTTGGGTCTGTTTACCTACTAGAGGTTGAGGTCTGAACGTGAGGGATACTGCCCATTATGAATTGGATCCGGAAAAGGCCTGGTTTTAGGGCCGTCTGTAATTACGGCGTGCCTATCGGGCTGTGGGCTCCTGGCTCCACCAATCAGCTTCCTGTACTCCGGGAGTCGCCATGGGGCTACTTGAGGCGACCGTGGATAGGTACAGTACAGTAGTGTTGAGTGTGTGGGGGCAGGTGTGTGTTTGTGAATGTGAGAGAGAGAAAGGGGAAGCAAGAGAGAGGCAGAGCAAGACAGAGAGAATGAGAGAAAGTGTTTTTTGTCACCTGTCCGTCTGTGATGACTGTCTCCAGGTCCATGTTGGTGATTTCTGCCTCTGGTTCAACATGGTTCCCACTGGGCTGCCTGGGGATCTCTGCCTCCCATCTGGCCGCCTGTGGTCCGGTCCGCCCCACATCCTGGGCCTGCCTGTAAGCTGCACCATTCCCCAGCCGGGGGGGGATTTGATGCCCCTGGGGCACGGCCGGGTTCTCCTGTCTCGTCCTGGCCTCCCCTCCCGCCTGACTCTGGCCATTCCGGGTACGCAAGTGGATATCATGACCCCGACGCTGTTGCGGTGAACTTTGACCCTGACCTCTGGGGGTGTTGCGGTGGAGGGCGATCTCATGACCCCTTCTCCCGGGGGATGTGATGTGAGCAGGAGGAGGAGGGGCCACCCTGTCTTGGACTGTGGATAGACGTGGCGGTGTGGAGAGGTTGGGGATCCTCTGTGGTCGGGCCGAGGCCACTGGGGCGGCCAGGGATGTGGGGGAGCCCTCTACCTGGTTAGGGGAGTAGTCGACCCTCCTCTGGGTGCTACAGACGACCCCCAGGTCCTCAGAGTGGGTGCAGTCATTTATCCCCCAGCCGTTGGAGTGACAGTCAGACAGGGAGAGCTCCGTCCCCATGCAGTGCACGTTATCCAACCAGATCAGACCTAATGGGACAAGAAGGGGCACACTTCCTCGTTAGCAGCCAATCAAGAGCGATCAATAAGATCCAACTGATTCTCCCACATAAGTAAAGGTTGAACCGACGTCACGAAACAGAATCTCCAGACAGGCAGAAGACGGGCAACAGTGGAAAGCCTCAAGTTCCAGCAACAAAGAGGATTATTAAGGAAGTAAGGTGTTACCGTACCTTGTCCTTCCCCAAACTTAGAGCTGTGAGCCCAGGTGAGACTGCGTGAGAAGCCCAGCTCTCGACACACCACGTTGGCCAGGTTAATATCCACCTCGTCATCACACACCGTCCCCCACGCCCCGTTATAGAACACCTCTACGCGACCCTCGTTGGGGCCCCGCCTCCCACCTGCCAGGCGCACCCTCGGCCCTGATCCCTGGGCGAGGGAGGGGGAGAGGAGGGGGAGGAGGAGGGAACTCACACACAGGAGGAGGCCCAACATCCTTACTCAGTCTGGAACAGAGAGATCACAAGAGAGACAGAGAGAGATGGAGAGCAAGAGAGAGAGAGAGAGAGAGAGATCACGAGAGAGACAGAGAGAGAGAGAGAGAGATAGAGAGAGAGAGAGACAAAGAGAGAGAGAAATGAAGAGGGAGATAGAGAGAGCGACAGAGAGGGAGAGAGAGAGACAGAGGGAGAGAGAGACAAAGAGGAGATAGAGAGAAAGGCAGAGACAGAGACAGAGAGAGACAGAGACAGAGACAGAGACAGAGACAGAGACAGAGACAGAGACAGAGACAGAGACAGAGACAGAGACAGGGAGACAGAGACAGAGACAGAGACAGAGACAGAGACAGAGACAGAGACAGAGACAGAGACAGAGACAGAGAGAGAGAGAGAGACAGAGACAGAGACAGAGACAGAGACAGAGACAGAGACAGAGACAGAGAGATAGAGAGACAAAGAGGGAGACAGAGACAGAGAGATAGAGAGACAAAGAGAGAGAGAAGAGAGAGAGAGAGAGAGAGAGAGAGAGAGAGAGAGAGAGAGAGAGAGAGAGAGAGAGAGACAGAGAGTGACAGAGAGAGAGAGAGAAAGAGAGAGCTTTTAGAGCTTTTCACTTAAAATCACACACAACAAATACATTGTTTCTCAGAAAACTTAAAACCACATAAATCACATAAAACCAATAAACACTATTGTAAACTACCAACATGAAAAGCCTTTTGAAATGATAGTTTGTTATAGTGCACCAACCCCCAGTAGAACCCTCAGATCAGATGGAAACATTCCACTGTGGAAACCATTAGTCAGACACCTCCATGACACACTGATAAGAGAAGCACAGAGGCACTCAGTGTCTCTGCCTGCGTTCCAAATGGCACCCTATTCCCTACATAGTGCACTACTTTAGACCAGAGCCCTATGGCACTCAAATGGCACCCTATTCCCTACATAGTGCACTACTTTAGACCAGAGCCCTATGGGCCCATAGTGCACTATATAGGGAATAAGGTGCCATTAGGGAGTTAACCAGAAAGGGAAAAAGAGTAGCGAACGACCAAAGCTAAAATCAGCACGGCTACCCGGGCCGCGCCACAGAGGCCCGTCCACAAACCCTCAAACATCGCTATGTCTAGTTATACTGAGACAGCCAGGCAGGCAAATAAACAGGGCCTTAAAAATGCCTACACACACAAACAACAGAGTATCAGGCTGCTACTGTGTGTAAGATGAGCTGCATCTCAATACTCTGAATACTGGCTTCCTCTCCTCATCTCCTTGCCTTCATCTGCACTCATATGAAGATCCAAAACAGGTGAGAGTACGGATGACTGCACTTTCATCTGTCCGGTGCTTTCACATCACGTTTACATCAGTGCAGATGAAGGGAAGGAGACAAAGACAGGAAAGGAGAAGAGGAGGGAGTAATCCACTGTAGCGTATTGAGACACATCCACAGTCAAATTAGTGGAAGGTTACAGTGTTGGGTAACATTTGGTTCTAGACAAGACGAGACAAGGGAAGCACGACACTGGATAATCTAAATGCTGTAATCATGAAGGTAGAGAGGAGAGAGAAGAGGGGGAGAGAGGAGGAGAAGTGGAGAACAGAGGAGAGAGGTGGGAGAGAGGAGGAGAGGAGAACAAAGGAAGAGAGGAGAGAGGTGGGAGAGAGGAGAGGAGGAGAGGAGGAGAGGAGAACGGAGGAAGGGAGGAGAGAGGTGGGAGAGAGGAGGAGAGGAGGAGAGAAGGAGAGGAGGAGAGGAGGAGAGGAGAAGAGGAGAACGGAGGAAGGGAGGAGAGAGGTGGGAGAGAGGAGGAGAGGAGGAGAGGAGGAGAGGAGAACGGAGGAAGGGAGGAGAGAGGTGGGAGAGAGGAGGAGAGGAGGAGAGGAGGAGAGGAGGAGAGGAGAAGAGGAAGGGAGGAGAGAGTGGGAGAGAGGAGGAGAGGAGAGGAGGAGAGGAGGAGAGTAGAAGAGGAGAACGGAGGAGAGAGGTGGGAGAGAGGAGGAGAGGAGGAGAGGAGAAGAGGAGAATGGAGGAGAGAGGTGGGAGAGAGGAGGAGAGGAGAACGCAGGAGGAGAGGAGAGAGGTGGGAGAGAGGAGGGGAGCAAAAAGAAGAGAAGAAAAGTTGGGGGAGTGAGACCCAGCGAGGGATGGAGAGATGGAAGAAGACAGGAGGAGAAGAGGACTGGAGAGAAGAGAAGTGAAGAGAGAAGACAGAAGAGATGGAGATAAATGATAGATGATAGGAGGGAGATAAATAGATAGAAAGATGATAGAAAGAACAAATGAAAAGAGCGAGAGAGAGAGAGAGAATGAAGAAGGGATGGGATGAATAAAAGTGAACTAAATAAATTCATAACTCACCTGGCAGTTGTGCTCTGTCTCGGAGTCACCAGCTCTCTCTCTCTCTCTCTGTCTCGGAGTCACCAGCTCTCTCTCTCTCTGTCTCGGAGTCACCAGCTCTCTCTCTGTCTCGGAGTCACCATCTCTCTCTCTCTCTCTCTCTCTCTCTCTCTCTCTCTCTCTCTCTCTCTCTCTCTCTCTCTGTCTCGGAGTCACCAGCTCTCTCTCTCTGTCTCGGAGTCACCAGCTCTCTCTCTCTCTCTCTCTCTCTCTCTCTCTCTCTCTCTCTCTCTCTCTGTCTCGGAGTCACCAGCTCTCTCTCTCTGTCTCGGAGTCACCAGCTCTCTCTCTCTCTCTCTCTCTCTCTCTCTCTCTCTCTCTCTCTCTCTCTCTCTCTCTCTCTCTCTCTCTCTCTCTCTGGGACGGAGTCACCAGCTCTCTCTCTCTGGGACGGAGTCACCAGCTCTCTCTTGCTGGGACGGAGTGGGTGAGTGAATGAAAGAAAGAGGGCAGGAAGACTTGTCTGGCTTTCTCTCTGTTCTCTCCCTCCCTCTTTCTCTGTCACTCCCTCGTTTTAGTCACTTTCTCCATCCCTCCCATTTTTTCTCCATTATGTAAAAGTCATTTTTTCTCCATTATGTAAAAGTCATTTTTTCTCCATTTAGTCCTTTTCCTGTGCTGGTCCTTTCACTGAATCCCTCCACTCACACCTGTTAGCCTTAAAAAAAGGGTTTTTATTTATTTAACCTTTATTTAACTAGGCAAGTCAGTTAAGAACAAATTCCTATTTACAATGACGGCCTACCGGGGAACAGTGGGTTGACTGCCTTGTTCAGGGACAGAGTGACAGATTTTTACCTTGTCAGCCCAGGGATTCCAGGTAGCCTAGCTCTAACCACTACCTGCCGCCACAAATCCACCTCTCTCTGTCCCCCCCCCTCTCTCTGCCCCCCCTCTCTCTGCCCCCCTCGCTCTCCCCCTCCTCTCTCTCCCCCTCTCTCTCTCTCTCTCTGTCTCCCTCCCCTACCCTCTCTCTCACCCCTCTTCCCCCCTCGCTCTCCCCCTCCTCTCTCTCCCTCTCTCTCTCTCTCTCTCTCTCTCTGTCCCCCCTCTCTCTGTCTCCCTCCCCTACCCCTTCTCCCCCCCCTCTCCCCCTCCTCTCTCTCCCCTCCCTCTCTCTGTCTCCCTCCCCTACCCCCCCTCTCTCTCCCCCTCTTCCCCTCGCTCTCCCCAACCTCTCTCTCCCCCTCTCTCTCCCCCTCCTCTCTCTCTGTCTCCTCCCCTACCCCCTCTCTCTCCCCCTCGCTCCCCCCCTCGCTCTCCCCCTCCTCTCTCTCTGTCTCCCTCCCCTACCCCCTCTCTCTCCCCCTCGCTCCCCCTCGCTCTCCCCCTCCTCTCTCTCCCCCTCCTCTCTCTCCCCCTCCTCTCTCTCCCCCTCCTCTCTCTCCCCCTCCTCTCTCTCTGTCTCCCTCCCCTACCCCCTCTCTCTCCCCACTCGCTACCCCCTCGCTCTCCCCCCTCTCTCTCTCCCCCTCCTCTCTCTCTGTCTCCCTCCCCTACCCCCTCTCTCTCCCCCTCTTCCCCTCGCTCTCCCCAACCCTCTCTCCCCCTCTCTCTCCCCCTCCTCTCTCTCTGTCTCCCTCCCCTACCCCCCTCTCTCTCCCCCTCGCTCCCCCCTCGCTCTCCCCCTCCTATCTCTCTGTCTCCCTCCCCTACCCCCTCTCTCTCCCCCTCGCTCCCCCTCGCTCTCCCCCCCTCCTCTCTCCCCCTCCCTCTCTCTCCCCCTCCTCTCTCTCCCCCTCCTCTCTCTCCCCCTCCCTCTCTCTCTGTCTCCCTCCCCTACCCCCTCTCTCTCCCCCTCGCTATCCCCCCTCGCTCTCCCCCTCCTCTCTCTCCCCCTCCCTCTCTCTGTCTCCCTCCCCTACCCCCTCTCTCTCCCCCTCGCTCCCCCATCGCTCTCCCCCTCCCTCTCTCCCCCTCCTCTCTCTCCCCCTCCTCTCTCCCCCCCTCTCTCTCCCCCTCCTCTCTCTCTGTCTCCCTCCCCTACCCCCTCTCTCTCCCCCTCACCCCCCCACTCTCCCCCTCCTCTCTCCCCCTCCTCTCTCTCCCCCTCCTCTCTCTCTGTCTCCCTCCCCTACCCCCTCTCTCTCCCCCCTCGCTCCCCCTCGCTCTCCCCTCCCTCTCTCCCCCTCCTCTCTCCCCTCCTCTCTCTCTGTCTCCCTCCCCTACCCCTCTCTCTCCCCCCCCTCGCTCCCCCCTCGCTCTCCCCCTCCTCTCTCTCCCCCTCCTCTCTCTCTGTCTCCCTCCCCTACCCCCTCTCTCTCCCCCTCGCTCCCCCTCGCTCTCCCCTCCCTCTCTCCCCCTCCTCTCTCTCTCCCCCTCCTCTCTCTCCCCCTCCTCCCCCCCCCTCCTCTCTCTCTGTCTCCCTCCCCTACCCCCTCTCTCTCCCCCTCGCTCCCCCCTCGCTCTCCCCCTCCTCTCTCTCCCCCTCCTCTCTCTCTGTCTCCCTCCCCTACCCCCTCTCTCCCCCCTCACTCCCACCCTCGCTCTCCCCCTCCTCTCTCTCCCCCTCCTCTCTCTCCCCCTCCTCTCTCTCTCCCTCTCTCTCTCCCTCTCTCTCTCTCAGTCTAATTGTACAGAAGGATCCTGGGCTCAAACCAACACCCACAATTAGTGGTGCAGTGAAATAAATACATGTTCTTCAGCAATAACCTGAAAACTGTTGCTCCTCCCTCTTTCCCTTTTTCATTTTCTTTCACTATTTATATCTGTCAATTTATTCTCCCTGTTTTTTTTCTCTTTTCTCTCTCTTTCTTTCTCTCTCTCCCTCTCTCTCTCCCTCTCTCTTTCTTTCTCTCTCTCCCTCTCTCTCTCCCTCTCTCTCTCCCTCTCTCTCTCTTTCTCTCTCTCTCTCCCTCTCTCTCTCTCTCTCCCTCTCTCTCTCTTTCTCTCTCTTTCTCTCTCTCCCTCTCCCTCTCTCTCTGCCTCTCTCTCTCTCTCTCTCTCTCTCTCTCTCTCTCTCTCTCTCTCTCTCTCTCTCTCTCTCTCTCTCTCTCTCTCTTTCTCTCTTTCTCTCTCTCTTTCTTTCTCTCTCCTCTCTCTCTCTCCTCTCCCTCTCCTCTCTCTCCCTCTCCCTCTCCCTCTCCCTCTCCCTCTCCCTCCCCTCTCCCTCTCCCTCTCCCCTCCTTTCTCTCTCTCTCTCTCTCTCTCCTTGTCTCTCTCTCTCTCTCTCTCTCTCTCTCTCTCTCTCTCTCTCTCTCTCTCTCTCTCTCTCTCTCTCTCTCTCTCTCTCTCTCTCTCTCTCTCTCTCTCTCTCTCTCTCTCTCTCTCTCTCTCTCTCTCTCTCTCTCTCTCTCTCCATCTCCCCCCTCTCTCTCCCTCTCCCTCTCCCTGTCTCTCTCCCTCTCCCTGTCTCTCTCTCCCTCTCTCTCTTTTGTAACTCTGTTTTGTAACTTCCCTGCCCTACTCACTGGTGTAAGGCCAGAAAGTTACTTAACAGAAACCTCTCACCATTGACAATAACAGGGTAGCACGTCTCGGGGTATGATATTTTCACAACAGTAATTCCTACAACAGGAATTTGCATTTTCTTGCCCACCTATTTTTAACCCCACCACTCACCCAATTTCCATCTACCCCCCCCCACACACACACACACAACCCCCTCTCCCCCACACACACAACCCTAGCCTCCCCCCACACACACACACAAACCCCCCCCCCCACACACACACAACCCTACCCTCCCCGCACACACACAACCCCCCCACACACACACACAACCCCCTCCCCCCACACACACAGCGCCCCCCACACACATACCCCCTCCCCCACTCATCCCTTCCATTTGGCCGGGTAAAGAGCAGACAAATCATAACAAACTCTTAAACAGAAATAATAATAATAACAACAACAACAACAACAACAACAACAATAATATAATAATAATAACAATAATAACACAAGAAACAACGCAAAAACATGCAACAACAAAAATGTATTATAATAAAAGCATATGAGAAGTAGAAGTAGAGTTATTTATTTGATAGTCAGCGACATCGTCTGACTACTGTAAAACCATTGGCCAAAAGGCCAGCCTGAACTTCCTGTCTGGAGAGTGTCACACAGAGGTAGTGAACACACACACAATGCAAACAATGGTAACCTTGGAGACAATGGGGCGTTCATAACGAACGTTACAAATGCTCATGTATCAAAATGTTTTACAGCAAACAATGGAAAACTACTACGATCGTTTACATCCAATATTAGCTATAAGCTAAAACATTGGAACTGAGCATAGACCCAAGCTGAGGTCTGCTGTTTAACATAGCTACTGTATCCACAACACAACGAAGCAGACCACAACTACATAAAACAAAACTAAGACTACTTTATTTACAAGAGTCTTTAGTGGTGCCAATTATTTAGACATCTACCTTTTGAGAAAATACGTATTACTTGTTAATAAACAAGATCTCTTTCTCTGGCAATTGTATTAGTATAAAATAATATAACTTCCTCCTTTTTCGTAGCATACAATGTAGCTCAGTATTTGAATGATTTATTTTATACAATCGTTATTGCTCCTCTTTATCAAGTGTGCCATTCATTTCAGACCCCACTGTATAACCAACCTATAACAACTTGGCATGTCTTAAGACTGTCTCCGCATTCAGGTACACAGTACTGAGGGCCAGTTCATGGACAACAAGAAGGCTTCAGAGAAGCTGCTTGTGTCCATTCATATAAATCACAATGATTTTTCAATCATTTCCGAACCCACTGTGTTTCTTTTCCTGGACCTGAGTGAATCCATTCCCTCTGTGATCCACTCACATGTCTTGTTGTTGACTTAAATAAACATCATCTATCCACCGGTGTAGGTCAAACTATGGTGACAGGCCTTTTCCTCTGATAGGCTAGGGGTGGAAGTTTCAACCATATTGCTTATACCAATCAAATCCTCTCATATCTCCAGAAGTGCATAGGTCATTAGGTTTAGGGAGAGATTTGGAATTGGAACTAAGAACGTGATAATTCTGTATTGAGTGCTTTCAGCGGGCAAGTGTATTCTATAAATCATTTTTCATTGTTTTAAATGGGATTGTCATTTGCCCTCTGTGACATCATCATAGCGTGCCTGTAAAAAGGGGGAGGGGCTCAGCCAGCCCACTGTAGAAATAATGACATCACCACCATAGTTTTTAAAGGGATGTTGGGGTCTTTAAATTTCAATAGCCTCATTATTGAGACTTAGCACTGGTATAAAACGACTTAAAGGATTTAATGTTCCCACACAAGCCTTTGTTTAATGAAGATGATGCAGAAATCTTCCATTATAAAGTTAACTTGAAGCTCACTTTAACCACGTGGTAAAACAAATTCTAAACCTTAAAATAGTGTTCTGTATGTCTTCATGATTCGGCTTCACTCAATGTTCACATATGAACGACTCAACTCAATGTTCACATATGAACGACTCAACTCAAAGTTCACATATGAACGACTCAACTCAAAGTTCACATATGAACGACTCAACTCAAAGTGCACATATGAGCGACTCAACTCAAAGTGCACATATGAACGACTCAACTCAAAGTGCACATATGAACGACTCAACTCAAAATGAAGACAAGAGGATGCCGTAGTCCAGAAACAGTCCACAGCTCCTGTCCCCAAGCCTCGGCACCTGTGTTGATCAGGGCTGTAGGTACACTGCCTTGTAAAAGTAGTCCTACTCCTTGGATTTATTCACATTGTATTGTTACAAAGTGGATTTAAAATGGATTTAATTGTAAAAAAAAAATCTACAATCTACGCAAAAGACTCTGTAATGTCAAAGTGGAAGAGAAAAGTGAATTATTTCTGAAGGTAAAATACATCAATCTAGTTGTTGCATAAGTATTCAACTCTCTGAGTTCACACATGTTAGAAACACCTTTGGCAGCGATTACAGCTGTGAGTCTTCTTGGGTACGTCTCTAAGAGCTGTAGTTGTTGCATAAGTATTCAGCTCTCTGAGTTCACACATGTTAGAAACACCTTTGGCAGCGATTACAGCTGTGAGTGTTCTTGGGTACGTCTCTAAGAGCTGTAGTTGTTGCATAAGTATTCAGCTCTCTGAGTTCACACATGTTAGAAACACCTTTGGCAGCGATTACAGCTGTGAGTGTTCTTGGGTACGTCTCTAAGAGCTTCACACACCTGGATTGTGCAATATCAGCCCATTATTCTGTTCAGAATTCCTCAAGCTTTGTCAAGATGTTGGGGATCATGGCTAGACAGAAATGGCCAAGTCTTGTCAAGATGTTGGGGATCATGGCTAGACAGAAATGGCCAAGTCTTGTCAAGATGTTGGGGATCATGGCTAGACAGAAATGGCCAAGTCTTGTCAAGATGTTGGGGATCATGGCTAGACAGAAATGGCCAAGTCTTGTCAAGATGTTGGGGATCATGGCTAGACAGAAATGGCCAAGTCTTGTCAAGATGTTGGGGATCATGGCTAGACAGACAGAAATGGCCAAGTCTTGTCAAGATGTTGGGGATCATGGCTAGACAGAAATGGCCAAGTCTTGTCAAGATGTTGGGGATCATGGCTAGACAGAAATGGCCAAGTCTTGTCAAGATGTTGGGGATCATGGCTAGACAGAAATGGCCAAGTCTTGTCAAGGTGTTGGGGATCATGGCAGACAGAAATGGCCAAGTCTTGTCAAGATGTTGGGGATCATGGCTAGACAGAAATGGCCAAGTCTTGTCAAGATGTTGGGGATCATGGCTAGACAGAAATGGCCAAGTCTTGTCAAGATGTTGGGGATCATGGCTAGACAGACAGTCTTGTCAAAATGGCCAGAAATGGCCGTCTTGTCAAGATGTTGGGGATCATGGCTAGACAGAAATGGCCAAGTCTTGTCAAGATGTTGGGGATCATGGCTAGACAGAAATGGCCAAGTCTTGTCAAGATGTTGGGGATCATGGCTAGACAGAAATGGCCAAGTCTTGTCAAGATGTTGGGGATCATGGCTAGACAGAAATGGCCAAGTCTTGTCAAGATGTTGGGGATCATGGCTAGACAGAAATGGCCAAGTCTTGTCAAGATGTTGGGGTTCATTGATCATGGCAGACAGAAATGGCCAAGTCTTGTCAAGATGTTGGGGTTCATGGCTAGACAGAAATGGCCAAGTCTTGTCAAGACGTTGGGGATCATGGCTAGACAGAAATGGCCAAGTCTTGTCAAGACGTTGGGGATCATGGCTAGACAGAAATGGCCAAGTCTTGTCAAGATGTTGGGGTTCATGGCTAGACAGAAATGGCCAAGTCTTGTCAAGACGTTGGGGATCATGGCTAGACAGAAATGGCCAAGTCTTGTCAAGATGTTGGGGATCATGGCTAGACAGAAATGGCCAAGTCTTGTCAAGATGTTGGGGTTCATGGCTAGACAGAAATGGCCAAGTCTTGTCAAGATGTTGGGGTTCATGGCTAGACAGAAATGGCCAAGTCTTGTCAAGATGTTGGGGATCATGGCTAGACAGAAATGGCCAAGTCTTGTCAAGATGTTGGGGATCATGGCTAGACAGAAATGGCCAAGTCTTGTCAAGGTGTTGGGGATCATGGCTAGACAGAAATGGCCAAGTCTTGTCAAGATGTTGGGGATCATGGCTAGACAGAAATGGCCAAGTCTTGCCATAGATTGTCAAACAGATTTAAATCAAAACTGTAACTAGGCAACTCAGGAACATTCACTGTCTTCTTGGTAAGAAACTCCAGTGTAGATTTGGCCTTGTGTTGTAAGTTATTGTCCTGCTGAAAGGTGAATTCCTCTCCCAGAGTGTGGTGTAAAGCAAGGTTTCCTCTAGGATTCTGGCTGTGCTTAGCTCCACCCCTTTTCATGTTATCCTGAAAAAAAACCTAGTATTTGCCGATGACAAGCATACCCATACCATGATGCAGTCACCACCATGCTTGACAATAAAAGGTAGTTACTCAGTGATGTGGTGTGTTGGATTTGCCCCAAACATAAGGCTTTGCATTTAGGCCAAAAGTTTATTCCTTTTCAGTATTGTTTTGCAGTATTACTTTAGTGGCTTGTTGTGTACATGAATGTACATGAATATTTGTATTCTATATACTTGTATTCCTCTTTTCACACATTTAAGTAATCATTGTGGAGTCACTACAATGTTGTTGATCCATCCTCAATTTTCTCCTATCACAGTCACTGAACTCTGTAACTGTTTTAAAATCACCAATGGCCTCATGGTAACATCCCTGAGCAGGTTCCTTCCTGTCCTGGAGCTCAGTTCAGAAGGACGACTGTATCTTTGATTGTGTCTGGGTGGTTTAATTCATCATCCACACCATCATTATTAACTTGGTCATGCTTAAAGAGATATTCAATGTCTGATTTGTTATTGTTACCCATCTACCAATCACTGCCCTTCTTCATGAGGCTTTCTCAAAGCTCCCTGCTCTTTGTTGTTGAATCTTGACTGAGGGACCATACAGATGTTGTATGAATGGGGGACAGAGGATGGGTTAGTCATTCAACCACTGTTATTTCACACAGAGTGAGTCCATTCCACAGAGTGAGTCCATTCACAGAGTGAGTCCATTCACACAGCGTGAGTCCATTCACACAGAGTGAGTCCATTCACACAGCGTGAGTCCATTCACACAGAGTGAGTCCATTCACACAGCGTGAGTCCATTCACACAGAGTGAGTCCATTCACACAGAGTGAGTCCATGTAACTTATAAGGAGTATTAGGTTTGCCTAAACAAAGTGGCTGTGTACTTACGAAACGACTAGATTTGAGTTTTGACATTTTTATGAATCTTTTTTTTATTTATTATAATTTTTCTTCCACTTTGACATTACAGAGTTATTTCAGGTTATTGACCAAAAATGACATTTAAATCCATTTGACTTCCACGTTTAAAGATAATAAAATGTGAAGTAATCCAAGGGGTATGAATACTGCATCAAGGTACTGAATCAAGGTACTGCATCAAGGTACTGAATCAAGGTACTGAATCAAGGTACTGAATCAAGGTACTGCATCAAGGTACTGCATCAAGGTACTGAATCAAGGTACTGAATCAAGGTACTGAATCAAGGTACTGCATCAAGGTACTGCATCAAGGTACTGAATCAAGGTACTGCATCAAGGTACTGAATCAAGGTACTGCATCAAGGTACTGCATCAAGGTACTGCATCAAGGTACTGAATCAAGGTACTGAATCAAGGTACTGAATCAAGGTACTGCATCAAGGTACTGAATCAAGGTACTGCATCAAGGTACTGCATCAAGGTACTGCATCAAGGTACTGAATCAAGGTACTGCATCAAGGTACTGAATCAAGGTACTGCATCAAGGTACTGCATCAAGGTACTGCATCAAGGTACTGAATCAAGGTACTGCATCAAGGTACTGAATCAAGGTACTGCATCAAGGTACTGCATCAAGGTACTGAATCAAGGTACTGCATCAAGGTACTGAATCAAGGTACTGCATCAAGGTACTGCATCAAGGTACTGCATCAAGGTACTGCATCAAGGTACTGCATCAAGGTACTGAATCAAGGTACTGAATCAAGGTACTGAATCGAGGTACTGAATCGAGGTACTGCATCGAGGTACTGAATCGAGGTACTGAATCAAGGTACTGAATCAAGGTACTGCATCAAGGTACTGCATCAAGGTACTGAATCAAGGTACTGAATCAAGGTACTGAATCAAGGTACTGCATCAAGGTACTGAATCAAGGTACTGTATCAAGGTACTGCATCAAGGTACTGAATCAAGGTACTGCATCAAGGTACTGCATCAAGGTACTGAATCAAGGTACTGCATCAAGGTACTGAATCAAGGTACTGAATCAAGGTACTGAATCAAGGTACTGTATCAAGGTACTGAATCAAGGTACTGTATCAAGGTACTGAATCAAGGTACTGTATCAAGGTACTGTATCAAGGTACTGAATCAAGGTACTGTATCAAGGTACTGCATCAAGAGCACAGATCTAGGATCAGACCCCCCCTGACCCCACCCTGTCCAAGTCATCTATCAGACCCACCCTGACCCCACCCTGTCCATGTCATCTATCAGACCCCCCCTGACCCCACCCTGTCCATGTCATCTTATCAGACCCCCTGACCCCACCCTGTCCATGTCATCTATCAGAGCCCCCCTGACCCCACCCTGTCCATGTCATCTATCAGACCCCCTGACCCCACCCTGTCCATGTCATCTTATCAGACCCCCTGACCCCCTGACCCCACCCTGTCCATGTCATCTATCAGACCCCCTGACCCCACCCTGTCCATGTCATCTATCAGACCCCCCTGACCCCACCCTGTCCATGTCATCTTATCAGACCCCCTGCCCCCCCCCTGACCCCACCCTGTCCATGTCATCTATCAGAGCCTTCCCTGACCCCACCCTGTCCATGTCATCTATCAGACCCCTCCTGACCCCACCCTGTCCATGTCCCCCCTGACCCCACCCTGTCCATGTCATCTTAACAGACCCCCTGACCCCCCTGACCCCACCCTGTCCATGTCATCTATCAGACCCCCCTGACCCCACCCTATCCATGTCATCTTATCAGACCCCCCTGACCCCCCTGACCCCATCCTGTCCATGTCATCTTATCAGACCCCCACTGACCCCCCTGACCCCCAGTCCATGTCATTTTATCAGACCCCCCCCCTCTTATCAGACCCCTCCCTGACCCCCCCCTGTCCATGTCATCTTATCAGACCCTCCCTGACCCCCCTGTCCATGTCATCTTATCAGACCCCTGACCCCCTGACCCCCCCCTGTCCATGTTATCTTATCAGACCACTCCTGACCCCCCTGACCCCCACCCTGTCCATGTCATCTTATCAGACCTTTCGGTTACTGGCCCAATGCACTAACCACTAGGCTACCTGCCACCCAAAAATACATATGGTCCCTGGATCAGAGAGGAAAGCAATATGGTGAAAACTCCTGGCCTATCAGAGGGCAGGGTTGACCTACCACCATGTTGCTTATTTATCCCATTCTCTCAGATCTACACAGGTTGACTAGACTAGCTGGTGCTACTACTGGAATTCATCAAACAAGTGGAGAGACTAGAGAGATCCAGGAGGGGTTTGGGAAACACTGGATTAGAGTCTAGGGATCACAGAACGTTGGTGGACCACATGGTTTCCATGGTTTCCAGTTGTTTGATGCCATTCCATGTGCTCCGTTCCAGACATTATTATGAGCCGTCCTTCCCTCAGCAAGTTCCACTGCTCGGGATTGATTCAGGACTGGGCCAACAGCCAACCTTTCTCTTACCACAGCGCCACAGCTCCACCTAGTGGAGAGACTGGAGAACTGATACCTCTTAAAACTTTCCCCAAACCAGACAGCTTTACAGACAGCTCTGTTGAGGTTTAGAGGTTATTAAATGAAACTGTCATCTTGATAACAGTAACTGTTTTACAGACTCTAGCTTGACCCTGTGTTAATGAGCTATTTGTAATAAACACACACACACCCGCACACACCCACACAAACGAGGCCTGAAGGCACAACCCACATTGAGTTTACAGTAATAATGGAGAGAAGTGGAAGGTCCTCAACCGACAGTAACAATGGAGAGAAGTGGAAGGTCCTCAACCAACAGTAACAATGGAGTCATAAGAAAGGAGCATCATAAACTACTCAAACTGTCATGGTCATTCTGAAGACGTTCATTGTGTTATTCTACAGTGGAACAAACAGCACTATTTCAATACACCAATCAGTCTTCCTGCTTTGGTAAAACAACCTAGGAAGTGTTCAGTACATTGACTAAATACATATCATGAATGTCACTTGTCTTTAACAAGTTTAGCCAGTTTTCCTCAAATCTGCTATGGTCAATTAGTACTTTCGCCTGTAACCTAATAAACCACACATTGTTCTGCCTTTTGTAAATATGTGTTTAACCTGCCTTACAATACATATATGTTTACAACCTGTTAAATAGACAATCATTAGACAATGAGCATCATCATACAGACGTATTTATTGACATCATCAAATCACAGCAACTCAGGGTTGGTTGGAACTCACACACACATCAACTCAGGGTTGGTTGGAACTCACACACACATCAACTCAGGGTTGGTTGGAACTCACACACACACATCAACTCAGGGTTGGTTGGAACTCACACACATCAACTCAGGGTTGGTTGGAACTCACACACACACATCAACTCAGGGTTGGTTGGAACTCACACACAGCAACTCAGGTTTGGTTGGAACTCACACACACAGCAACTCAGGTTGGTTGGAACATCAACAGGGTTGGTTGGAACTCACACAGCAACTCAGGTTTGGTTGGAACTCACACACACAGCAACTCAGGTTTGGTTGGAACTCACACACACAGCAACTCAGGTTTGGTTGGAACTCACACACAGCAACTCAGGTTTGGTTGGAACACACAGCAACTCAGGGTTGGTTGGAACTCACACACACAGCAACTCAGGTTTGGTTGGAACTCACACACACAGCAACTCAGGTTTGGTTGGAACTCACACACACAGCAACTCAGGTTTGGTTGGAACTCACACACAGCAACTCAGGTTTGGATTTTGGAACTCACACACACAGCAACTCAGGTTTGGTTGGAACTTACACACACAGCAACTCAGGTTTGGTTGGAACTCACACACACAGCAACTCAGGTTTGGTTGGAACTCACACACACAGCAACTCAGGTTTGGTTGGAACTCACACACAGCAACTCAGGTTTGGTTGGAACTTACACACATCAACTCAGGTTTGGTTGGAACACACAGCAACACAGGTTTGGTTGGAACTTACACAATGATTTGAGGAAATGATCAGTCCTAAAACAATGCAAGTCTATGTGTATACAACATACACAGTACAATGAAATCACACTATAGTGCATAAATTCATTACTAGAATCAAAACAAGTATTTCTGTGCCCTTGAAAGTTACACTGGGCTGTCAGAGTTGGGATGGAGATCAGGGGATTAGTGCAGGAGGGACCCCATCCTTCATATGACATGCGGGGGCTCCCAATGCTCACTCCAGACTCTGGGCCCCTGGGGTGGGGTGGGGTAAGGGGGTTCCCAGGCTCACTCCAGGCTCTGGGCCCTGGGGGTCAAAGATAATCTGACTGTTAGAGAGGAAACACACCAGAACGACGGCCGAGTGCTTTTGACCAGAATATCGGATATTAATTTTTGTTCATTTCCCGACCACTCTACATTTTGGTCCAAAACCTCTACAATATATTAGCTCATAAACTATGTAAGTCACTACTAAAGTAAAATATTTACAGGTGATTGGCCCGATGGTGAGCGGCTTGAGGAGGATGGACTTGGACACAGAGCGGGATCTCCTCCTGGAACACACCTGTAGAGAGAGAGAAACCAACCACTAAGTCAGAGACCAACCACTAAGTCAGAGAAACCAACCACTAAGTCAGAGAAACCAACCACTAAGTCAGAGTGACCAAACACTAAGTCAGAGAAACCAACCACTAAGTCAGAGACCAAACACTAAGTCAGAGAGACCAACCACTAAGTCAGAGAAACCAACCACTAAGTCAGAGAGACCAACCACTAAGTCAGAGAAACCAACCACTAAGTCAGAGAGACCAAACACTAAGTCAGAGAGACCAAACACTAAGTCAGAGACACCAAACACTAAGTCAGAGAGCCCAAACACTAAATCAGAGAGACCAAACACTAAGTCAGAGACACCAAACACTAAGGAGATGAAACACTAAGTCAGAGAGCCCAAACACTAAGTCAGAGAGCCCAAACACTAAGTCAGAGAGACCAAACACTAAGTCAGAGAGACCAAACACTAAGGAGACGAAACACTAAGTCAGAGACCAAACACTAAGTCAGAGAAACCAAACACTAAGTCAGAGAGCCCAAACACTAAGTCAGAGAGACCAAACACTAAGTCAGAGACACCAAACACTAAGGAGACGAAACACTAAGTCAGAGAGCCCAAACACTAAGTCAGAGAGACCAAACACTAAGTCAGAGAGACCAAACACTAAGTCAGAGAGACCAAAACTAAGTCATAGAGCCCAAACACTAAGTCAGAGAGACCAAACACTAAGTCAGAGACCAAACACTAAGTCAGAGAGACCAAACACTAAGTCAGAGAGACCAAACACTAAGGAGATGAAACACTAAGTCAGAGAGACCAAACACTAAGTCAGAGAGACCAAACACTAAGGAGACGAAACACTAAGTCAGAGAGCCCAAACACTAAGTCAGAGTGACCAAACACTAAGTCAGAGACCAAACACTTAGTCAGAGACCAAACACTAAGGAGGCAAACACTAAGTCAGAAAGCCCAAACACTAAGTCAGAGTGACCAAACACTAAGTCAGAGACCAAACACTTAGTCAGAGAAACCAAACACTAAGTCAAGAGAAACCTGAGTCAGAGAAACCCACTAAGTCAGAGAGACCAAACACTAAGTCAGAGACCAAACACTAAGTCAGAGACTAAACACTAAGTCAGAGACCAAACACTAAGGAGACGAAACACTAAGTCAGAGCCCAAACACTAAGCCAGAGAGACCAAACACTAAGTCAGAGAGACCAAACACTAAGCCAGAGACAAAACACTAAGGGAGACCAAACACTAAGTCAGAGAAACCAAACACTAAGTCAGAGAGCCCAAACACTAAGTCAGAGAGACCAAACACTAAGTCAGAGACCAAACACTAAGAGACGAAACACTAAGTCAGAGACCAAACACTAAGTCAGAGAGACCAAACACTAAGTCAGAGAGACCAAACACTAAGTCAGAGACCAAACACTAAGGAGAGGAAAACACTAAGTCAGAGAGCCCAAACACTAAGTCAGAGAGACCAAACACTAAGTCAGAGAGACCAAACACTAAGTCAGAGAGACCAAACACTAAGAAACACTAAGTCAGAGAGACCAAACACTAAGGAGATGAAAAACTAAGTCATAGAGCCCAAACACTAAGTCAGAGAGACCAAACACTAAGGAGATGACCAAACACTAAGTCAGAGAGACCAAACACTAAGTCAGAGAGACCAAACACTAAGGAGATGAAACACTAAGTCAGAGAGCCCAAACACTAAGTCAGAGTGACCAAACACTAAGTCAGAGACCAAACACTAGTCAGAGACCAAACAGAGAGACCAAACACTGAGTCAGAGAAACCAACCACTAAGTCAGAGAGACCAACACTAAGTCAGAGACCAAACACTAAGTCAGAGACCAAACACTAAGTCAGAGACTAAACACTAAGTCAGAGCCCAAACACTAAGGAGACGAAACACTAAGTCAGAGAGCCCAAACACTAAGCCAGAGACCAAACACAAGTACTAAGTCAGAGCCCAAACACTAAGGAGACTAAATACTAAGTCAGAGCCCAAACACTAAGTCAGAGAGACCAAACACTAAGTCAGAGACCCCAAACAAACACCAAACAGTCAGAGAGACCAAACACTAAGTCAGAGAACCAAACACTAAGTCAGAGACCAAACACTGAGTCAGAGAGACCAAACACTAAGTCAGAGAGACCAAACACTAAGTCAGAGACCAAACACTAAGAAGATGAAACACTAAGTCAGAGAGACCAAACACTAAGTCAGAGAGACCAAACACTAAGTCAGAGAGCCCAAACACTAAGTCAGAGACCAAACACTAAGTCAGAGACCAAACACTAAGTCAGAGACCAAACACTAAGTCAGAGACTAAAGACGAAACACTAAGTCAGAGCCCAAACACTAAGTCAGATGACCAAACACTAAGTCAGAGAGCCCAAACACTAAGCCAGAGAGACCAAACACTAAGTCAGAGACAGCCCAAACACTAAGGAGACCAAACACTAAGTCAGAGAGCCCAAACACTAAGTCAGAGAGACCAAACACTAAGGAGATGTCAGAGCCCAAACACCCCAAACACTAAGTCAGAGAGACCAAACACTAAGTCAGAGACTAAACACTAAGTCAGAGCCCTAAGGAGATGAAAAACTAAGTCAGCAGAGCCCAAACACTAAGTCAGAGAGACCAAACACTAAGTCAGAGAGACCAAACACTAAGGAGACGAAACACTAAGTCAGAGAGCCCAAACACTGGTATTCCTTAGTCAGAGAGAGTCAGAGACCAAACACTAAGAAGATGAAACACTACCAGTCAGAGAGACCAAACACTAAGTCAGAGAGACCAAACACTAAGTCAGAGAGCCCAAACACTAAGTCAGAGAGACCAAACACTAAGTCAGTCAGAGACCAAACACTAAGTCAGAAGACCAAACACTAAGGAGACCAAACACTAAGTCAGAGAGCCCAAACACTAAGCCAGAGAGACCAAACACTAAGTCAGAGACCAAACACTAAGTCAGAGACTAAACACTAAGTCAGAGCCCCAAACACTAAGTCAGAGAGCCCAAACACTAAGTCAGAGAGACCAAACACTAAGTCAGAGACCAAACACAGTCAGAGAAACCAAACACTAAGTCAGAGAGCCCAAACACTAAGTCAGAGAGCCCAAACACTAAGAAGATGAAACACTAAGTCAGAGAGACCAAACACTAAGTCAGAGAGACCAAACACTAAGTCAGAGAGCCCAAACACTAAGTCAGAGAGACCAAACACTAAGTCAGAGACCCCAAACACTAAGTCAGAGAGACCAAACACTAAGGAGCCCAAACACTAAGTCAGAGAGACCAAACACTAAGTCAGAGAGACCAACCACTAAGTCAGAGACCAACCACTAAGTCAGAGACCAAACACTAAGTCAGAGACCAAACACTAAGTCAGAGAAACCAAACACTGAGTCAGAGACCAAACACTGAGTCAGAGAAACCAAACGCTAAGGAGACGAAACACTAAGTCAGAGAGCCCAAACACTAAGTCAGA
>NW_025748011.1:10000-41945 GCF_021184085.1 Oncorhynchus gorbuscha | reverse complement strand
ACCGTTCTCCTCAACCTGACACACAGCACCGTTCTCCTCAACCTGACACACAGCACCGTTCTCCTCAACCTGACACACAGCACCGTTCTCCTCAACCTGACACACAGCACCGTTCTCCTCAACCTCACACAGCACCGTTCTCCTCAACCTGACACAGCACCGTTCTCCTCAACCTCACACAGCACCGTTCTCCTCAGCCTCACACAGCACCGTTCTCCTCAACCTGACACACAGCACCGTTCTCCTCAACCTGACACACAGCACCGTTCTCCTCAACCTGACACACAGCACCGTTCTCCTCAACCTGACACACAGCACCGTTCTCCTCAACCTGACACAGCACCGTTCTCCTCAACCTGACACACAGCACCGTTCTCCTCAACCTGACACACAGCACCGTTCTCCTCAACCTGACACACAGCACCGTTCTCCTCAACCTGACACACAGCACCGTTCTCCTCAACCTGACACACAGCACCGTTCTCCTCAACCTCACACAGCACCGTTCTCCTCAACCTGACACACAGCACCGTTCTCCTCAACCTCACACAGCACCGTTCTCCTCAACCTGACACACAGCACCGTTCTCCTCAACCTGACACACAGCACCGTTCTCCTCAACCTCACACAGCACCGTTCTCCTCAACCTGCACACAGCACCGTTCTCCTCAACCTGACACACAGCACCGTTCTCCTCAACCTCACACAGCACCGTTCTCCTCAACCTGACACACAGCACCGTTCTCCTCAACCTGACACACAGCACCGTTCTCCTCAACCTGACACACAGCACCGTTCTCCTCAACCTCACACAGCACCGTTCTCCTCAACCTGACACACAGCACCGTTCTCCTCAACCTGACACACTCACACAGCACTGTTCTCCTCAACCTGACACACTCACACAGCACCGTTCTCCTCAACCTCACACAGCACCGTTCTCCTCAACCTGACACACAGCACCGTTCTCCTCAACCTCACACAGCACCGTTCTCCTCAACCTGACACACAGCACCGTTCTCCTCAACCTCACACAGCACCGTTCTCAACCTCACACAGCACCGTTCTCCTCAACCTGACACACAGCACCGTTCTCCTCAACCTCACACAGCACCGTTCTCCTCAACCTGACACACAGCACCGTTCTCCTCAACCTGACACACAGCACCGTTCTCCTCAACCTGACACAGCACCGTTCTCCTCAACCTGACACACAGCACCGTTCTCCTCAACCTCACAGCACGGTCCTCCTCAGCCTGACACAGCACCGTTCTCCTCCAACCTCACACAGCACCGTTCTCCTCAACCTGACACAGACCGTTCTCCTCCAACAGTATTTTCCCAGCACCGTTCTCCTCAACCTGACACACACAGCACCGTTCTCCTCAACCTCAACCTGACACACAGCACCGTTCTCCTCAACCTCGTTCTCTTCCAACCTGACACAGCACCAGCACCTTTCTCCTCAACCTGACACACAGCACCGTTCTTCCCTGACACACAGCAACCTCACACAGCACCGTTCTCCGCAACCTCAACCTGAGCACCGTTCTCCTCTGACCTGACACACAGCACCGTTCTCCTCAACCTCACAGCACCGTTCTCCTCAACCTGACACACAGCACCGTTCTCCTCAACCTGACACACAGCACCGTTCTCCTCAACTGACACACAGCACCGTTCTCCTCAACCTCACCGTTCTCCTCAACCTGACACAGACCGTTTTCCTCCAACCTCACACAGCACCGTTCTCCTCAACCTGACACACTCACACAGCACCGTTCTCCTCAACCTCACACAGCAATCGTTCTCCTCAACCTGACACACAGCACCGTTCTCCTCAACCTGACACAGCACCGTTCTCCCAACCTGACACACAGCACCGTTCTCTCCCTCAACCTCACACAACCTCAACCTGACACACAGCACCGTTCTCTTCAACCTCACACACCGTTCTCCTCACACAGCATCGTTCTCCTCAACCTCACACACTCACACAGCAGGCAGCTTGTTTCTGTATCTTATACTCTCACACACAAATGTAAGACATTTGAAGCTTAAAGCATTTCCTGGTTGCCTCACAAATTAGACAGACAAGACAGGCATACAGACAGGCATACAGACAGGCAGGCAGACAGACAGCACACCACAAACAAACAGCATTTGAGTCTGAAAGCAACAGGCCCTGTTAGGTTTCTCCCTTACTTCCAGAGGAGCTGTGCCTAAGTAACAAATATATATATACACTGCTCAAAAAAATAAAGGGAACAC
Source organism: Oncorhynchus gorbuscha (assembly GCF_021184085.1). Taxonomy (NCBI): domain Eukaryota; kingdom Metazoa; phylum Chordata; class Actinopteri; order Salmoniformes; family Salmonidae; genus Oncorhynchus; species Oncorhynchus gorbuscha. The sequence goes on along the minus strand of NW_025748011.1, from coordinate 39,674 downwards.
TTAAACAACACAACGTAACTCCAAGTCAATCACACTTCTGTGAAATAAAACTGTCCACTTAGGAAGCAACACTGATTGACAATATTTCACATGCTGTCGTGCAAATGGAATAGACAACAGGTGGAAATTATAGGAAATTAGCAAGGACGCCCCCAATAATGGAGTGGTTCTGCAGGTGGTGACCACAGACCACTTCTCAGTTCCTATGCTTCCTGGCTGATGTTTTGGTCACTTTTGAATGCTGGCGGTGCTTTCACTTTCACTAGTGGTAGCATGAGACGGAGTCTACAACCCACACAAGTGGCTCAGGTAGTGCAGCTCATCCAGGATGGCACATCAATGCGAGCTGTGGCAAGAAGGTTTGCTGTGTCTGTCAGCGTAGTGTCCAGAGCATTGAGGCGCTACCAAGAGAAAGGCCAGTACATCAGGAGACATGGAGGAGGCCGAGGAGGGCAACAACCCAGCAGCAGGACCGCTACCTCCGCCTTTGTGCAAGGAGGAGCAGGAGGAGCACTGCCAGAGCCCTGCAAAATGACCTCCAGCAAGCCACAAATGTACATGTGTCTGCTCAAACGGTCAGAAACAGACTCCATGAGGGTGGTATGAGGGCCCGACGTCCACAGGTGGGGGTTGTGCTTTACAGCCCAACACCGTGCAGGACGTTTGGCTAGAGAACACCAAGATTGGCAAATTCGCCACTGGCGCCCTGTGCTCTTCACAGATGAAAGCAGGTTCACACTGAGCACATGTGACAGTCTGGAGACGCCGTGGAGAACGTTCTGCTGCCTGCAACAACCTCCTGATGTCTGTCCTATCAACCGATGTCAGCCAGTCTGTCCTCAGCCAGTCTGTCCTACCAACCAATGTCAGCCAGTCTGTCCTACCAACCAATGTCAGCCAGTCTGTCCTACCAACCAATGTCAGCCAGTCTGTCCTACCAACCAATGTCAGCCAGTCTGTCCTACCAACCAATGTCAGCCAGTCTGTCCTACCAACCAATGTCAGCCAGTCTGTCCTACCAACCAATGTCAGCCAGTCTGTCCTATCAACCAATGTCAGCCAGTCTGTCCTACCAACCAATGTCAGCCAGTCTGTCCTACCAACAATGTCAAGTCTGTCCTACCAACCAATGTCAGCCCAATGTCACCAGCCAATGTCTGTCCTACCAACCAATGTCAGCCAGTGTATAGCTGTGGATCAACTGCATTGTTTCAATAGAATGTTGGCAGTTAATTTGAAAACAATTTTGTATCATCTCTCTAAACTTGGCTGGCTGGCTGGCTGACTGGCTGGCTGGCTGGCTGACTGGCTGGCTGGCTGGCTGACTGGCTGGGCTGGCTAACAAACATTGGGTTAAAACAATTCATTATTTACACCCTATCGTATCACAGCACTGGCAAACCATGGTTGACCACCTCCCTGACCAGCATGGCTGACCTTTCATCTTCATAGGAAGGTTCATGTCCATTCTACTATTCTATACTGAACACAACATGGTCCCATGTTTAGTGAGCATTTCGTCTTTGCGAGGATAATCCATCCACCTGACAGGTGTGGCATATCAAGAAGCTGATTAAACAGCAGGATCATTACAAAGGTGCACCTTGTGCTGGGGACGACAAAAAGGCCACTCTCTAAAATGTGCAGTTTTGTCACACAACACAATGCCGCAGATGTCTCATGTTTTGAGGGAGTGTTCGATTAGCATGCAGACTGCAGGAATGTCTCATGTTTTGAGGAGTGTTCGATGAGCATGCCGACTGCAGGAATGTCTCATGTTTTGAGGAGTGTTCGATTAGCATGCAGACTGCAGGAATGTCTCATGTTTTGAGGGAGTGTTCGATGAGCTTGCCGACTGCAGGAATGTCCAGCAGAGCTGTTGCCTGATAGTTTAATGTTAATTTCTCTACCATAAGCCGCATCAAGTCATTTAAAGACATTTTTGACAGGATGTCCGACAGGCCTCGCATCCACAGACCACGTGTAACCATGCCAACCACGCCAGCCCAGGACGTTCAAATCCGCTTCTTCACCCGCGGGATCAACCGAGACCAGCCACCTGGAAAGCTTCGAAACTGAGGGTTTGCACAACCAACTAATTTCTGCACAAAGTGTCAGAAACCGTCTCAGGAAGCTCATCTGCCGGCTCGTCGTCCTCACTAGAGTCTTGACCTGACTGCAGTTCAGTGTCGTAACTGACTTCAGTGGGGACATGCTCACCTTCGATGGCCCCGGCACGCTGGAGAAGTGTGCTCTTCACGGATGAAATCGGTTTCATGTTTACCGGGCAGATGGCAGTTTGCTGACGTCAACGTTGTGAACACAGTGCCCCATGGTGGCGGTGGGGTTTTGGTATGGGCAGGCATAAACAACGAACACAATTGCATTTTATCGATGGCAATTTGAATGCGGAGAGATACCGTGACGAGATCCTGGGGCCCGTTGTTGTGCCTTTCATCCACCGCCATCACCTCATGTTTCAGCATGATAATAGCATGATTATAGCATGATAATAGCATGATGATAGCATGATGATAGTATGATAATAGCATGATAATAGCATGATAATAGCATGATTATAGCATGATAATAGCATGATAATAGCATGATAATAGCACGATAATAGCATGATAGTATGATAATAGCATAATAATATAACGATAATAGCACGACAATAGCATGATAATAGCATAATAGCATGATAATGATTATAGCAGGATTATAGCATGATAATAGCATGATAATAGCATGATTATAGTATGATAATAGCATGATTATAATAGCATGATAATATGCATGATTATAGCACGATAATAGCATGATAATAGCATGATTATAGCAGGATTATAGCAGGATAATAGCATGATTATAGCATGATAGTATGATAATAGCATGATAATAGCATGATTATAGTATGATAATAGCATGATAATAGCATGATAATAGCATGATAGCATGATAATAGCGATAATAGCATGATTATAGCATGATAATAGTGTAGATAATAGCATGATAATAGCATGATAATAGTGTGATAATAGCACGATAATAGCATGATAATAGCATGATAGATATGATAATAGCATGATTATAGCACGATAATAGCATGATAATGGTATGATAATAGCACGATAATAGCATGATAATAGCATGATTATAGCAGGATTATAGCATGATAATAGCACGATAATAGCATGATTATGATAATAGCATGATTAATAGCATGATAATAGATATGATAATATATGATAATAGCACGATAATAGCATGATATTATAGCATGATAATAGCATGATAATAGCATGATTATAGCATGATAGCATGATAATAGCATGATTATAGCATGATAATAGCATGATTATAGCAGGATTATAGCAGGATAATAGCATGATAATAGCATGATAGTATTATAGCATGATTATAGCATGATAGTGTGATAATAGCATGATAATAGTGTGATAATAGCATGATAATAGCATGATAATAGCACGATAATAGCATGATAGTATGATAATAGCATGATAATAGCACGATAATAGCATGATAATATCATGATAATAGCATGATAATAGCATGATTATAGTATGATAATAGCATGATTATAGCATGATAATATCATGATAATAGCATGATTATAGCATGATAATATCATGATTATAGCACAATAATAGCATGATAATAGCATGATTATAGCATGATTATAGTATGATAATAGCATGATCATAGCATGATTATAGCATGATTATAGCATGATTATAGCATGATAGTGTGATAATAGCATGATAATAGCATGATAATAGCATGATAATACGATAATAGCATGATAATAGCATGATTATAGCATGATAATAGCATGACTATAGCATGATAATAGCATGATAGTATGATTATAGCATGATAGTATGATAATAGTATGATAATAGCATGATAATAGCATGATAATAGCATGATAATAGTATGATAATAGCACGATAATGGTATGATAATATCATGATTATAGCATGATTATAGCATGATAGTATGATAATAGCATGATAATAGCATGATAATAGCATGATAATGGTATGATAATGGTATGATAATAGTATGATAGTATGATAATAGCATGATAATAGTATGATAATGCATGATAATAGCATGATTTGCAAGGATCAAGCCTGATAATCACGATAATAACGATAATGGTTAATAATAGCATGATAATAGCATGATTAGTATGATAATAGACATAATGGGCTGTCTCCCAAATAGCATGATTAGCATGATAGTATGATAATAGCATGATAATACCCTAATAGACCCTGATAATGGTATGATAATGGTATGATAATAGTATGATAATAGTATGATAGTATGATAATAGGATGATAATCAGTATGATAATGGTATGATAATAGCATGACTATCCCTTCAGCTCTGGGATTCTAGGATCCTGGGTCAGTTTGACAGGACCACTCAGGCTGAATGGCTTCCTGCTAGAGTATGATAATAGACGATCAGTATGCTGAATAGCATGATTTCCCTGCTAGAGATAAGGGCATAATAGATGATCAGGCTGATAATGGTATGATAATAGTATGATCCCTTGATAGTATGATAATAGCAGATAATAGGCTGAATGGTATGATAATAGCATGACTATAGCACGATAATAGCATGATAACGCTGCCAGATTATAGCATGATAGTATGATAGAACCCCTGGATAATAGCATGATACTATAGATTCCAGATAGAACTAATGGTATGATAATAGTATGATAATAGCATGATAATAGTATGATAATAGCAGATAATAGTATGATAATATCATGATTATAGCATGATTAGAGCCCCTGGACGATAATAGCATGATAATGGTATGATAATGGTATGATAATAGTATGATAATAGTATGATTATGATAATAGCATGATAATAGATTAGAACCCCTGGCATCAACCCTGTTCCAGTCATCAAACCCCCTGGACAACGCTGATTCAGATTAGAGCATCCAGATTAGAACCCCTGGACAACGCTGTTCCAGATTAGAGCCTACCAGATTAGAACCCTGGTTCAAAGTGTTGCACTGAGCCTCCAGATTAGAACCCCCTGGACATTCGCTGTTCCAGATTAGGAACCTTCAGCTCTGGATTCAGGATCCTGGTTCCAGATTAGAACCCTCAGGCTGAATGGTTCCAGATTAGAGAGCCTCCAGATTAGGCTGAATGGCCTCCCCTGGACAACCAGACCACTTAGGCTGAAACCCCCTGGACAACGCAGTGTTCCAGATTAGAACCACCTGGACAACGCTGTTCCAGATTTCCCAGATTAGAACCCCTGGACAACGCTGTTCCAGATTAGAACCCCCTGGACAACGCTGTTCCAGATTAGAGAACCCCTGGACAACGCTGTTCCAGATTAGAACCCCCTGGACAACGCTGCTAATCTGTTCCAGATTAGTCCCTGGGGTAGAGGTCTGTTTAAGGGTGATGTGTCCCTGGGGTAGAGGTCTGTCTTAGGGGTGATGTGTCCCTGAGGTAGAGGTCTGTCTAAGGGCTGATGTCCCCCCTGGGGTAGAGGTCTGTCTAAGGGTGAGGTGTCCCTGGGGTAGAGGTTTGTTTTAGGGGTGGTGTGTCCCTGGGATAGAGGTCTGTGGGTTGGTGTGTGTCGGAAAGAAAGAGAGAGGCCTCCCTCCACTCTGCAGTCTACAGAGACCATGGAAAGAGAGACCACTCTGCAGTCCACAGAGACAATGGAAAGAAAGAGAGGCCTCCCTCCACTCTGCAGTCCACAGAGACCATGGAAAGGAAGAGAGGCCTCCCTCCACTCTGCAGTCCACAGAGACCATGGAAAGAAAGAGAGAGGCCTCCCTCCACTCTGCAGTCCACAGAGACCATGGAAAGGAAAGAGAGGCCTCCCTCCACTCTGCAGTCCACAGAGACCATGGAAAGAAAGAGAGAGGCCTCCCTCCACTCTGCAGTCCAGAGACCATGGAAAGGAAGAGAGGCCTCCTCCACTCTGCAGTAGACAGAGACCACAGAAAGGAAGAGAGGCCTCCCTCCACTCTGCAGTCCACAGAGACCATGGAAAGGAAGAGAGAGGCCTCCCTCCACTCTGCAGTCCACAGAGACCATGGAAAGGAAGAGAGAGACCTCCCTCCACTCTGCAGTCCACAGAGACCATGGAAATTAAAGAGAGAGGCCTCCCTCCACTCTGCAGTCCACAGAGACCATGGAAAGAAAAGAGACCTCCCTCCACTCTGCAGTCCACAGAGACCATTGCTCCACTCCACACCAAAGGAAACCGACACTTTATTGGGTCTGCTCGTATCAAAACAAGTGGCTGCGGGAGTGTGCAGTAAAGTCTTTGTTGGTCAGCTGACATAACCATTTCCTGTGGAACAGGAAGTGCTTTAAAGAGGAGATGAAAGCTTCAAGGTAGCACAGCTGGCAGTCGTTTCGGTGGGCCAACCCAACCCAGGTGTCCTGCAACAACGGCAGTGTGTAGGTACAGTGTGTACAGTGTACAGTGTGTAGTGTAGGGAGAGATATATGTACATGCAAACAGATGACAGCCTAGATATTTATTTCTATGTATCTGTTGGAGAGAGAATGTCTCTGTATCCTATAGACTTGAGAGAGTAAAACAGTCCTTCCACACAGTTCCTGCAGACTTGAAGTCAGGATTCTGTTTGCATATAGATCCTCTTACATGGGTCTACACACAAAACCCAGACTGCCGTTGTTGTAGGACACCTGGGTTGGGTTGGCCCACCGAAACGACTGCCAGCTGTGTTACCTTGAAGCTTTCATCTCCTCTTTAAAGCACTTCCTGTTCCACAGGCCTGATGGAAAACACTTCATGTGTTTTGAAATGTAATGTCACGTAATATTTTTCATTGGATATAACCATTTGCATTTCTCCTGGAGGAAACGGGTACAGAAGTATCTATATCCACAGTAAAACGAGTTCTATATCGACATAACCTGAAAGGCCGCTCAGCAAGGAAGAAGCCACTGCTCCAGAACCTCCATTAAAAAAGCCAGACTGCGGTTTGCAACTGCACATGGGGACAAAGATCGTACTTTTGGAGAAATGTAGTCTGGTCTGATGAAACAAAATAGAACTGTTTGGCCATAATGACCATTGTTATGTTTGGAGGAAAAAGGGCGAGTTGGTGTAATGAGGATCAGTTTGTCTGCATACGCAATAGAAGTGGTACGTTTTGTGTAAACTAAGTACTCGGGACAGTAGAGGGCGAGTTGGTGTAATGAGGATCAGTTTGTCTGCATATAGCAGTGGTACGTTGGGTGTAAACTAAGTACTCGGGACAGTAGAGGGCGAGTTGAAGTCGTAGGACTACCGGAGCGCTGGTCGTTCTCTGTCAGTGGCTCTTCTTGTTATATAAGTTGGATTTGGCCCTGCAAAAGTGGTCAGGCCTCCGACCGATGGAGCTCTGCAAAGATGCCAACAGCCCCTGGCAGAAGACAGGGAAGAAATCACCATTCACCTCCCTATAGGCTGCTATAGCCTACACATTCTATCATTTACATGGAATCTTTGTGGTAATTAAATATAATTTATTCAGAATAAATGTTACAGAAATATTTTTACCAGCTCCTCCCACTTCCAATGTTGATCATCTCAACTAGACTCCTCCCACTTCCAATGTTGACCATCTCAACTACAGACTCCTCCCACTTCCAATGTTGATCATCTCAACTACAGACTCCTCCCACTTCCAGTGTTGATCATCTCAACTACTGACTCCTCCCACTTCCAATGTTGACCATCACAACTACAGACTCCTCCCACTTCCAATGTTGATCATCTCAACTACAGACTCCTCCCACTTCCAATGTTGACCATCACAACTACGGACTCCTCCCACTTCCAATGTTGACCATCTCAACTAGACTCCTCCCACTTCCAATGGCTTGTTGTAGTCTAACAAAGACTGTTGGGATAGGAACTCAGCTGCAACTCAGGGCCAAGGGGACGTTGGGGATACACACACACACACACACACACACACACACACACACACACACACACACACACACACACACACACACACACACACACACACACACACACACACACACACACACACACTAGGGCCTTGAGCCCTTAAAAACAGTCTATGATCACCAAGATGTGGCAGAACAAAATGACTAAAGAAAAGACAATTTTATTTCACCGTTATTTAACCAGGTAGGCCCAGTTGAGAACAAGTTCTCATTTACAACTGAGACCTGGCCAAGATAAAGCAAAGCAGTGTGACACAAACAACAACACAGAGTTACATATGGAATAAACAAACATACAGTCAATAACACAATAGAAAAGTCTACATACAGTGTGTGCTAATGAGGTGAGATAAGAGAGGTAAGGCAATAAATAGGCCATAGTAGTGAGGTAATTACAATATATCAGATTAACACTGGAGTGATACAGTGGGGCAAAAAGGTATTTAGTCCGCCACCAATTGTGCAAGTTCTCCCACTTAAAAAGATGAGAGAGGCCTGTAATTTTCATCATAGGTACACTTCAACTATGACAGACAAAATGAGAAGACAAAATCCAGAAAATCACATTGTAGGATTTTTAATGAATTTATTCGCAAATTATGGTGGAAAATAAGTATTATTTAAAAAAAATCCAAAACATTAACTTAGTCAGCTAAATCCACAGTACTATCACATGGACACAGCCCACTACTAGACCCAGTCCACTAGACCCAGTCCAGTCCACTAGACCCAGTTCAGTCCACTAGACCCAGTCCATCTCCACCCAGTCTGTCCTCAGTGTGTACAGAGGCTACTGGCTTTAGGCACCTTCAGGTAAACATGAGGTCATTAACTTACCTAACTAGTTGCCCTCTGACCATGAGGTTATTAACTTACCTAACTAGTTGCCCTCTGACCATGAGGTTATTAACTTACCTAACTAGTTGCCCTCTGACCATGAGGTTATAAACTTACCTAACTAGTTGCCCTCTGACCATGAGGTTATTAACTTACCTAACTAGTTGCCCTCTGACCATGAGGTTATTAACTTACCTAACTAGTTGCCCTCTGACCATGAGGTTATTAACTTACCTAACTAGTTGCCCTCTGACCATGAGGTTATTAACTTACCTAACTAGTTGCCCTCTGACCATGAGGTTATTAACTTACCTAACTAGTTGCCCTCTGACCATGAGGTTATTAACTTACCTAACTAGTTGCCCTCTGACCATGAGGTTATAAACTTACCTAACTAGCTGCCCTCTGACCATGAGGTTATTAACTTACCTAACTAGTTGCCCTCTGACCAGGAGGTTATTAACTTACCTAACTAGTTGCCCTCTGACCATGAGGTTATAAACTTACCTAACTAGCTGCCCTCTGACCATGAGGTTATTAACTTACCTAACTAGTTGCCCTCTGACCATGAGGTTATTAACTTACCTAACTAGTTGCCCTCTGACCATGAGGTTATTAACTTACCTAACTAGTTGCCCTCTGACCATGAGGTTATTAACTTACCTAACTAGTTGCCCTCTGACCATGAGGTTATTAACTTACCTAACTAGTTGCCCTCTGACCATGAGGTTATTAACTTACCTAACTAGTTGCCCTCTGACCATGAGGTTATTAACTTACCTAACTAGTTGCCCTCTGACCATGAGGTTATAAACTTACCTAACTAGCTGCCCTCTGACCATGAGGTTATAAACTTACCTAACTAGCTGCCCTCTGACCATGAGGTTATTAACTTACCTAACTAGTTGCCCTCTGACCATGAGGTTATTAACTTACCTAACTAGTTGCCCTCTGACCAGGAGGTTATTAACTTACCTAACTAGTTGCCCTCTGACCATGAGGTTATTAACTTACCTAACTAGCTGCCCTCTGACCATGAGGTTATTAACTTACCTAACTAGTTGCCCTCTGACCATGAGGTTATTAACTTCTATCTCCTCCATCTTCTTCTATCCTCTAAGAGGTGTTCTTCTAACTAGTTGCCCCTCCATCTTACCTCTATCTCTCCATGGCTCTCTATGTTAGTGGGTTACTCCCTGTTGTCAGATCGTACTAGAGTAATCACTGTGTGTGTGGTGGTGAAGTGGTTCTTCCTGGTCCTCTCCTCACTGGCCCCCGGAGCTTCAGGATGGTTTCCACAGCCTCCGCAAGGTTGTCCACATAGCCATCAGCTGTTACTGTGGGGTGCTTCTCATCATTGGCTCTATCCTATGGCTCTCTAGAGTGGAGAGACAGAGATCGTGGTTAGATGGACAGGCGAGAGTTAGGATGGTTTCCACAGAGCAGAGAGTTGTCCACAGAGAGAGAGACAGTTACTGAGAGAGACAGACACAGACAGACAGACAGACAGACAGACAGACAGACAGACAGACAGACAGACAGACAGACAGACAGACAGACAGACAGACAGACAGACAGACAGACAGACAGACAGACAGACAGACAGACAGAGAGAGAGAGAGAGAGAATGGTTTCATGGAAAGTGTACCGTCTAGATGACGGGCCCAAAGCCTAGAGCCACACTGAGCTGAACACACACACACACACACACACACACACACACACACACACACACACACACACACACACACACACACACACACACACACACACACACACACACACACACACACACACACACACACACACACACACACATGACAGAAGTGACACACACACGTCAAATGAAGAAGTGATTGCAAGAACCTCCATCTCTACTATGAGCCGTGTATCTGTTAGGGGGGTGAGAACTACACAGGAGGCCTGAGACAAGAGCATTGACAGAGCAGCGCCTGGTTGACTAGGTCTAGTCCCAAATGACACCCTATCCCCTACATAGTGCACTACTACTTTTGAACTACGAAAGGTAACAGGGTTCCATTTGGACCGTAACCTTGGAGACAGCCAGCTGTGTTTTCCCACATCTCGCTGTGGTTCATGGCTGTTCCCTGCTCTCCACAGTTTATGGGGTCATGCAAGGCTAAACGAGGCTAAACTAGGCTAAATCTCACGTCTCACACTCACAATGTGAAAGTAGCAGATAGTGTTTGTGTGAGGCTGAACAGCCATCTGCACATCAGTTACATGACACACACACACACACACGGCCCCTTTTGGCTCAGATCAGTGCCAATTTGTCACCGTGAGTGTGTTTTTGTGTGTGTGTGTGTATATATATACTACTGTTCAAAAGTTTGGGGTCACTTAGAAATTACCTTGTTTTTGAAAGAAAAGCAATTTTTTTGGTCCATTAAAATAACATCAAATTGTTCAGAAATACAGTGTAGACATTGTTAATGTTGTAAATGACTATTGTAGCTGGAAACGGTTGATTTCTAATGGAATATCTACATAGGTGTACAGAGGCCCATTATCAGCAACCATCACTCCTGTGTTCCAATGGCACGTTGTGTTAGCTAGTATAGTATAGTATATGCCATTTAGCAGACGCTTTTATCCAAAGCGACTTACAGTCATGTGTGCATACATTCTACGTATGGGTGGTCCCGGGGATCAAACCCACTACCCTGGCGTTACAAGCGCCATGCTCTACCAACTGAGCTACAGAAGGACCACAAGTTTATCATTTCAAAAGACTAATTGATCATTAGAAAACCCTTTTGCAATTATGTTAGCACAGCTGAAAACTGTTGTTCTGATTAAAGAAGCAATAAAACTGGCCTTCTTTAGACTAGTTGAGTATCTGGAGCATCAGCATTTGTGGGTTTGATAACAGGCTCAAAATGGCCAGAAACAAAGACCTTTCTTCTGAAACTAGTCAGACTATTCTTGTTCTGAGATATGAAGGCTATTCCATGAGAGAAATTGCCAAGAAACTCGTACAACACTGTGTACTCCTCTCTTCACAGAACAGAGCAAACTGGCTCTAACCAGAATAGAAAGAGGAGTGGGATGCCCCAGTGCACAACTGAGCAAGAGGACAGATACATTAGAGTGTCCTGGGGTCCTGTGTTGTGGTTGACTGTCCTGGGGTCTTGTGCAGTGTAGCTGACTGTCCTGGGGTCCTGTGTTGTGGCTGACTGTCCTGTGTTGTGTAGCTGACTGTCCTGGGGTCCTGTGTTGTGGCTGACTGTCCTGGGGTCCTGTGTTGTGTAGCTGACTGTCCTGGGGTCCTGTGTTGTGGCTGACTGTCCTGGGGTCCTGTGTTGTGTGGCTGACTGTCCTGGGGTCCTGTGTTGTGGCTGACTGTCCTGGGGTCCTGTGTTGTGGCTGACTGTCCTGGGGTCCTGTGTTGTGTGGCTGACTGTCCTGGGGTCCTGTGTTGTGGCTGACTGTCCTGGGGTCCTGTGTTGTGTAGCTGACTGTCCTGGGGTCCTGTGTTGTGGGTGACTGTCCTGGGGTCCTGTGTTGTGGTTGACTGTCCTGGGGTCCTGTGTAGTGTAGCTGACTATCCTGGGGTTCTGTGTTGTGGCTGACTGTCCTGGGGTCCTGTGTTGTGTAGCTGACTGTCCTGGGGTCCTGTGTTGTGTAGCTGACTGTCCTGGGGTCCTGTGTTGTGTAGGTGACTGTCCTGGGGTCCTGTGTTGTGGCTGACTGTCCTGGGGTCCTGTGTTGTGGCTAACTGTCCTGGGGTCCTGTGTTGTGTAGCTGACTGTCCTGGGGTCCTGTGTAGTGGCTAACTGTCCTGGGGTCCTGTGTTGTGTAGCTAACTGTCCTGGGGTCCTGTGTTGTGTAGCTGACTGTCCTGGGGTCCTGTGTTGTGTGGCTGACTGTCCTGGGGTCCTGTGTTGTGGCTGACTGTCCTGGGGTCCTGTGTTGTGTAGCTGACTGTCCTGGGGTCCTGTGTTGTGGGTGACTGTCCTGGGGTCCTGTGTTGTGGTTGACTGTCCTGGGGTCCTGTGTAGTGTAGCTGACTATCCTGGGGTTCTGTGTTGTGGCTGACTGTCCTGGGGTCCTGTGTTGTGTAGCTGACTGTCCTGGGGTCCTGTGTTGTGTAGCTGACTGTCCTGGGGTCCTGTGTTGTGTAGGTGACTGTCCTGGGGTCCTGTGTTGTGGCTGACTGTCCTGGGGTCCTGTGTTGTGGCTAACTGTCCTGGGGTCCTGTGTTGTGTAGCTGACTGTCCTGGGGTCCTGTGTAGTGGCTAACTGTCCTGGGGTCCTGTGTTGTGTAGCTGACTGTCCTGGGGTCCTGTGTTGTGTAGCTGACTGTCCTGGGGTCCTGTGTTGTGTAGGTGACTGTCCTGGGGTCCTGTGTTGTGGCTGACTGTCCTGGGGTCCTGTGTTGTGGCTAACTGTCCTGGGGTCCTGTGTTGTGTAGCTGACTGTCCTGGGGTCCTGTGTAGTGGCTAACTGTCCTGGGGTCCTGTGTTGTGTAGCTAACTGTCCTGGGGTCCTGTGTTGTGTAGTGACTGTCCTGGGGTCCTGTGTTGTGTGGCTGACTGTCCTGGGGTCCTGTGTTGTGTAGCTGACTGTCCTGGGGTCCTGTGTTGTGGGTGACTGTCCTGGGGTCCTGTGTTGTGGTTGCTGACTGTCCTGAGGGTCCTGTTCTTGTTGTGGCTGACTGTCCTGGGGTCCTGTGTTGTGTAGCTGACTGTCCTGGGGTCCTGGGGTCCTGTGTTGTGTAGGTGACTGTCCTGGGGTCCTGTGTAGTGGCTGACTGTCCTGGGGTCCCTGTCCTGTTGTGTGGCTGACTGTCCTGGGGTCCTGTGTTGTGGTTGGGGTCCTGTGTAGTGGCTGATCCTGGGGTCCTGTGTTGTGGCTAACTGTCCTGGGGTCCTGTGTTGTGTAGCTGACTGTCCTGGGGTCCTGTGTTGTGGCTAACTGTCCTGGGGTCCTGTGTTGTGTAGCTAACTGTCCTGGGGTCCTGTGTTGTGTAGCTGACTGTCCTGGGGTCCTGTGTTGTGTAGCTGACTGTCCTGGGGTCCTGTGTTGTGTAGCTGACTGTCCTGGGGTCCTGTGTTGTGTAGCTGACTGTCCTGGGGTCCTGTGTTGTGTAGCTGACTGTCCTGGGGTCCTGTGTTGTGTAGCTGACTGTCCTGGGGTCCTGTGTTGTGTAGCTGACTGTCCTGGGGTGTTGTACCAGTGAAAAGTCTGGACACACCTACTCAAAGGTTTTTCTTTATTTTTACTATTTTCTACATAGTAGAATAATAGTGAAGACATCACAACTATGAATTAACACATATGGAATCATGTAGTGCCCAAAAAAGTGTTAAACAAATCAAAATAAATGTTATATTCTTCAAAGTAGCCAACCTTTGCCTTTGACAGCTTTGCACTCTTCCATACGTGTCATTTCATAGTTTTGATGTCTTCACCATTCAGACTACAGACTAATACAGAGAGTATAGATGGGATTGGGGCACAGCTGCATTTATCATTCAGACTACAGACTAATACTGAGAGTATAGATGGGATTGGGGCACAGCTGCATTTATCATTCAGACTCCAGACTAATACTGAGAGTATAGATGGGATTGGGGCACAGCTGCATTTATCATTCAGACTACAGACTAATACTGAGAGTATAGATGGGATTGGGGCACAGCTGCATTTATCATTCAGACTACAGACTAATACTGAGAGTATAGATGGGATTGGGGCACAGCTGCATTTATCATTCAGACTACAGACTAATACTGAGAGTATAGATGGGATTGGGGCACAGCTGCATTTATCATTCAGACTACAGACTAATACTGAGAGTATAGATGGGATTGGGGCACAGCTGCATTTATCATTCAGACTCAGACTAATACATATAGATGGGATTGGGGCACAGCTGCATTTATCATTCAGACTACAGACTAATACTGAGAGTATAGATGGGATTGGGGCACAGCTGCATTTATCATTCAGACTACAGCATTTGGGATTCTGCATTTATCATTCAGACTACAGACTAATACTGAGAGTATAGATGGGATTGGGGCACAGCTGCATTTATCATTCAGACTACAGACTAATACTGAGAGTATAGATGGGATTGGGGCACAGCTGCATTTATCATTCAGACTACAGACTAATACTGAGAGTATAGATGGGATTGGGGCACAGCTGCATTTATCATTCAGACTACAGACTAATACTGAGAGTATAGATGGGATTGGGGCACAGCTGCATTTATCATTCAGACTCCAGACTAATACTGAGAGTATAGATGGGATTGGGGCACAGCTGCATTTATCATTCAGACTCAGACTAATACTGAGAGTATAGATGGGATTGGGGCACAGCTGCATTCACCATTCAGACTAATACTGAGAGTATAGATGGGATTGGGCACAGCTGCATTTAACATTCAGACTCCAGACTAATACTGAGAGTATAGATGGGATTGGGGCACAGCTGCATTCATTCAGACTACAGACTAATACTGAGAGTATAGATGGGATTGGGGCACAGCTGCATTTATCATTCAGACTACAGACTAATACTGAGAGTATAGATGGGATTGGGGCACAGCTGCATTTATCATTCAGACTACAGACTAATACTGAGAGTATAGATGGGATTGGGGCACAGCTGCATTTATCATTCAGACTACAGACTAATACTGAGAGTATAGATGGGATTGGGGCAGAGCTGCATTTAACATTCAGACTACAGACTAATACTGAGAGTATAGATGGGATTGGGGCACAGCTGCATTTATCATTCAGACTCCAGACTAATACTGAGAGTATAGATGGGATTGGGGCACAGCTGCATTTAACATTCAGACTACAGACTAATACTGAGAGTATAGATGGGATTGGGGCACAGCTGCATTTATCATTCAGACTACAGACTAATACTGAGAGTATAGATGGGATTGGGGCACAGCTGCATTTATCATTCAGACTCCAGACTAATACTGAGAGTATAGATGGGATTGGGGCACAGCTGCATTTAACATTTGGATAACATGAAGATATTTTCAGCATATTCTGAATGAAATAAACAAAACTCTAAAAAAAAAAGGTCAGTTTCACAGACACAGAGTAATAAAGCCTTGGACCAAGAAGTTCTCAAATCGGGACTCTCCATCGAAAATAGTATTTTTAGTCCTTAGATTTAGATGTTGTGTTAGACCGCCCCCCTTGTGGTCGTTGATGGGACAGTTGGTTTCTGCCTGCATTCATTTCAACGACGTGAAGCCAAACATACGGACGTCAACATACATAAACAAACACCTACCTGTATTTTCCTGTCCTCACTTGGACACCCTTCATTCCACAGTGTTGGGCCCGCCCACATCATTCACCAGATCGTCTCCAATCATCAGAGTCTGAGAAAGGAGAGAGAGAGAAAGAGAGAGAGACAGAAAGAGAGCAGGAGGAGAGAGAGACAGAAGAGAGCAGGAGGAGAGAGAGAGACAGGAGAGCAGGAGAGAGAGAGAGACAGAAAGGAGAGCAGGAGGAGAGAGAGACAGAAAAGAGCAGGAGGAGAGAGAGAGACAGAAAGAGAGCAGGAGAGAGAGAGAGAGACAGAAAGAGAGCAGGAGAGAGAGAGACAGAAAGGAGAGCAGGAGGAGAGAGAGAGAGAGACAGAAAGGAGAGCAGGAGGAGAGAGAGAGAGACAGAAAGGAGAGCAGGAGGAGAGAGAGAGACAGAAGAGAGCAGAGGAGAGAGAGAGACAGAAAGGAGAGCAGGAGGAGAGAGAGAGACAGAAGGAGAGACAGGAGGCAGGGGGAGAGAGAGACAGAAAGGAGAGCAGGAGGAGAGAGAGAGACAGAAAGACAGAAAGGAGGCAGGAGGAGAGAGAGAGACAGAAAGAGAGGAGAAGGAGAGACAGAAAGGAGAGAGGAGGAGAGAGAGAGACAGAAAGGAGAGCAGGAGGAGAGAGAGACAGAAAGGAGAGCATGAGGAGAGAGAGAGACAGAAAAGGAGAGCATGAGGAGAGAGAGAGACAGAAAGAGAGCAGGAGGAGAGAGAGAGACAGAAAGAGAGCATGAGGAGAGAGAGACAGAAAGAGAGCATGAGAGAGAGAGACAGAAAGAGAGCATGAGGATGGCTCAGAATCCTTATTAAATGAATGTATGTGCTGGACATATTGTTGTAAAACCTACCTGGTGTGACTGAATCTTCATGTCATCCAGAACTTTCTGAAAGAACATGGGGTCTGGCTTCCCAATGACCTCAGCTTCTACATCACAGGCATACTGATGGAGAGAAACACAACCACCTCAGCTTCTACATCACAGGCATACTGATGTAGAGAAACACAACCATCTCAGCTTCTACATCACAGGCATACTGATGGAGAGAAACACAACCACCTCAGCTTCTACATCACAGGCATACTGATGTAGAGAAACACAACCACCTCAGCTTCTACATCACAGGCATACTGATGGAGAGAAACACAACCACCTCAGCTTCTACATCACAGGCATACTGATGGAGAGAAACACAACCACCTCAGCTTCTACATCACAGGCATACTGATGGAGAGAAACACAACCACCTCAGCTTCTACATCACAGGCATACTGATGGAGAGAAACACAACCACCTCAGCTTCTACATCACAATCAAATGTTTGATTAGTAAAAGTAGGTGAGTTTGACTTTTTCCTTATATAAATATTATTTATTTATTTTATAAGCTCATCTGTTACTGTCACTTTGTCATGTTGTTTTCTAATATCTTTTTCATTTTTGTTTTGAATGTTAATAACTGTAAAATGCAAAAATAAAATATATATATTTTTAAACTCACCTACTGTGTGTAGTGTAATATCACCCACCTCCAATGCCTTCATGTAAACCCCAACATCCAGGTTCAGGCCTTCATCCTCCTTGTAGTACTTCCTGTAAAGATCACACAGTGGGTCTCAGGGTTAAAGTAGAGGTCACTTCCTGTAAAGATCACACAGTGGACCTCAGGGTTAAAGTTGAGCTGTAGGTCACTTCCTGTAAAGATCACACAGTGGACCTCAGGGTTAAAGTAGAGGTGTAGGTCACTTCCTGTAAAGATCACACAGTGGACCTCAGGGTTAAAGTAGAGGTCACTTCCTATAAAGATCACACAGTGGACCTCAGGGTTAAAGTAGAGGTCACTTCCTGTAAAGATCACACAGTAGACCACAGGGTTAAAGTAGAGGTCACTTCCTATAAAGATCACACAGTAGACCTCAGGGTTAAAGTAGAGGTCACTTCCTGTAAAGATCACACAGTAGACCACAGGGTTAAAGTAGAGGTCACTTCCTATAAAGATCACACAGTGGACCTCAGGGTTAAAGTAGAGAGGTCACTTCCTATAAAGATCACACAGTGGACCTCAGGGTTAAAGTCAGTAAAGAGGTAACTTCCTATAAAGATCACACAGTGGACCTCAGGGTTAAAGTAGAGGTCACTTCCTATAAAGATCACACAGTGGACCTCAGGGTTAAAGTAGAGGTCACTTCCTATAAAGATCACACAGTGGACCTCAGGGTTAAAGTAGAGCTGTAGGTCACTTCCTATAAAGATCACACAGTGGACCTCAGGGTTAAAGTAGAGCTGTAGGTCACTTCCTATAAAGATCACACAGTGGACCTCAGGGTTAAAGTAGAGGTCACTTCCTGTAAAGATCACACAGTAGACCTCTGGGTTAAAGTAGTAGGTCACTTCCTATAAAGATCACACAGTGGACCTCAGGGTTAAAGTAGAGGTGTAGGTCACTTCCTATAAAGATCACACAGTGGACCTCAGGGTTAAAGTAGAGGTCACTTCCTATAAATATCACACAGTGGACCTCAGGGTTAAAGTAGAGGTCACTTCCTATAAAGATCACACAGTGGCAGGGTTGTAGAGGTCACTTCCTATAAAGATCACACAGTGGACCTCAGGGTTAAAGTAGAGGTCACTTCCTATAAAGATCACACAGTGGACCTCAGGGTTAAAGTAGAGCTGAAGGAATATCCTTCTGAATAAATCAGACCTTTATTACTGGGTTGTTACTATACGATAATAACATTACTATCTAAGAATTGAGTGAGTGAGTGAGCGAGACAGAGAGAGACAGAGAGAGAGAGAGAGAGAGAGAGAGAGAGAGATCACACCTACCCTCTGCCCAGAGAGAACAGTACTGGTTTCTCCAGCCCTATGAGAACTCTGAAGGCATCGTTGAGGTTCTGGTAGGAGAACTTCTCTGCTGCGTCTCCTATGACAACACAGTTTGGGTTGGCCTTTTCAACACTGTCAAACTCAGGGACAACACCTGCAACGAACCAAACAGACACGGTATACATGATCACTTTGTATAGAAATAGACACATTTGAAAATAAAATAAAACTTTATTGTTCGTTAAGTAACACAGAATGTAAAATTGTCTTGGGTGTCTCTGGTTTACATTAAAAAGAGAACAGACATAAAAACACACAGACATTTAGCATTACCATGTCAGTTCAGCAACTTATTTAGGATCTCTCAGTGATTTATCCCGGGGAAAAGGGACTGGTTTTGGCCCGTCATTGTAAATAAGAATTTGTTCTTAAAACGGTCTTGCCAAGTTAAATAAATAAAAAGTTACATTTAAAAAAAATATAAACATGATTAATCAATACCGTCATAGACCAACAGGTGGGGTCGTAGCCCCCTTTCCTTCAGGACAGCCACGGCAGCCGGGGCTGGGGAGAACACCTCAGACACACAGATGTCAAAGCCCATCCTCTGCAGCTTGGCTACAAACACCTCCCGTGTGGCCTGGGTCTCGTTGGTACAGAAGCGCACCTGCAGGTCCGAGGCCTTTAGCCTGTACGGAGAAAGCTTTTTGGGACATAATCCATTTTTTTACATTTAGCATTTGAGTCGTTTGGGCAGATGTTGTTATCCAGAGCGATTTACAGTAAAATGTTTTCATCATAAATTAGCTAGGTGAGACGACCACAAATCTCAAGTCATAGTCAGGAAATGTCCCTCAGTGTAGTCAGGAAATGTCCATCAATGTAGTCAGGAAATGTCCCTCAGTGTAGTCAGGAAATGTCCCTCAGTGTAGTCAGGAAATGTCCCTCAGTGTAGTCAGGAAATGTCCCTCAGTGTAGTCAGGAAATGTCCCTCAACGTAGTCAGGAAATGTCCCTCAGTGTAGTCAGGAAATGTCCCTCAACGTAGTCAGGAAATGTCCCTCAGTGTAGTCAGGAAATGTCCCTCAATGTAGTCAGGAAATGTCCCTCAACGTAGTCAGGAAATGTCCCTCAGTGTAGTCAGGAAATGTCCCTCAGTGTAGTCAGGAAATGTCCCTCAGTGTAGTCAGGAAATGTCCCTCAGTGTAGTCAGGAAATGTCCCTCAATGTAGTCAGGAAATGTCCGTCAACGTAGTCAGGAAATGTCCCTCAGTGTAGTCAGGAAATGTCCCTCAATGTAATCAGGAAATGTCCCTCAGTGTAGTCAGGAAATGTCCCTCAACGTAGTCAGGAAATGTCCCTCAGTGTAGTCAGGAAATGTCCCTCAGTGTAATCAGGAAATGTCCCTCAGTGTAGTCAGGAAATGTCCCTCAACGTAGTCAGGAAATGTCCCTCAACGTAGTCAGGAAATGTCCCTCAACGTAGTCAGGAAATGTCCCTCAGTGTAGTCAGGAAATGTCCCTCCGTAGTCAGGAAATGTCCCTGTAGTCAGGAAATGTCCTCAATGTAGTCAGGAAATGTTCCTCAGTGTAGTCAGGAAATGTCCCTCAGTGTAGTCAGGAAATGTCCCTCAATGTAGTCAGGAAATGTCCCTCAGTGTAGTCAGGAAATGTCCCTCAGTGTAGTCAGGAAATGTCCCTCAGTGTAGTCAGGAAATGTCCCTCAGTGTAGTCAGGAAATGTCCCTCAGTGTAGTCAGGAAATGTCCCTCAGTGTAGTCAGGAAATGTCCCTCAACGTAGTCAGGAAATGTCCCTCAGTGTAGTCAGGAAATGTCCCTCAGTGTAGTCAGGAAATGTCCCTCAGTGTAGTCAGGAAATGTCCCTCAGTGTAGTCAGGAAATGTCCCTCAGTGTAGTCAGGAAATGTCCCTCAGTGTAGTCAGGAACACAGTCAGTGATAGTATGAAAAGACTGAGTATGAAAAGACTAAGTCGAGTGTAAATTCATTATTTTAAAATGTTGTTTTTTTGCGTGATGGGATTTAATCAAGACATTTTGATAACCTCATTCCCCACTCTCTAATTCTCATTCCCCACTCTCTAATTCTGCAGAACAGATACATTACTAATAGGAGGTTGATATTATAACCTTGGTTAGACTACAGAACAGATACATTACTAATAGGAGGTTGATATTATAACCTTGGTTAGACTGCAGAACAGATACATTACTAATAGGAGGTTGATATTGTCTCATTAGGATACAATGAACCTCTGCATGTCTCATTAGGATACAATGAACCTCTGCATGTCTCATTAGGATACAATGAACCTCTGCATGTCTCATTAGGATACAATGACCCTCTGCATGTCTCATTAGGATACAATGACCCTCTGCATGTCTCATTAGGATACAATGACCCTCTGCATGTCTCATTAGGATACAATGACCCTCTGCATGTCTCATTAGGATACAATGATCCTCTGCATGTCTCATTAGGATACAATGACCCTCTGCATGTCTCATTAGGATACAATGACCCTCTGCATGTCTCATTAGGATACAATGACCCTCTGCATGTCTCATTAGGATACAATGACCCTCTGCATGTCTCATTAGGATACAATGACCCTCTGCATGTCTCATTAGGATACAATGACCCTCTGCATGTCTCAATAGGATACAATGACCCTCTGCATGTCTCATTAGGATACAATGACCCTCTGCATGTCTCATTAGGATACAATGACCCTCTGCATGTCTCATTAGGATACAATGACCCTCTGCATGTCTCATTAGGATACAATGACCCTCTGCATGTCTCATTAGGATACAATGATCCTCTGCATGTCTCATTAGGATACAATGACCCTCTGCATGTCTCATTAGGATACAATGACCCTCTGCATGTCTCAATAGGATACAATGACCCTCTGCATGTCTCATTAGGATACAATGACCCTCTGCATGTCTCATTAGGATACAATGACCCTCTGCATGTCTCATTAGGATACAATGACCCTCTGCATGTCTCATTAGGATACAATGACCCTCTGCATGTCTCATTAGGATACAATGACCCTCTGCATGTCTCATTAGGATACAATGATCCTCTGCATGTCTCATTAGGATACAATGACCCTCTGCATGTCTCATTAGGATACAATGACCCTCTGCATGTCTCATTAGGATACAATGACCCTCTGCATGTCTCATTAGGATACAATGACCCTCTGCATGTCTCAATAGGATACAATGACCCTCTGCATGTCTCATTAGGATACAATGACCCTCTGCATGTCTCATTAGGATACAATGACCCTCTGCATGTCTCATTAGGATACAATGACCCTCTGCATGTCTCAATAGGATACAATGATCCTTTGCATGTCTCATTAGGATACAATGACCCTCTGCATGTCTCATTAGGATACAATGAACCTCTGCATGTCTCATTAGGATACAATGACCCTCTGCATGTCTCATTAGGATACAATGACCCTCTGCATGTCTCATTAGGATACAATGACCCTCTGCATGTCTCGTCCCGAAAGGACATTCAACTGATCTGCACGTTTAACACGTTACATTTATTTTTGTATTTTATTGGGATTGTAGAAATAATGTATTCAGTTCTTCAGTGAGTGACAGCTCTGAAGACATCTTGCCACCACACCCCCTTATCAGTTTTGAACGTTTGACATTAGGTTACACAGCAGACTGACCCCCAAAAAAAAAAACTGTTGTAGAGCTGTAATAGAGCTTCCTGTTTCTGCAGTATGTCATAGAGCTGTTGTAGAGCTGTAATAGAGCTTCCTGTTTCTGCAGTATGTCATAGAGCTGTTGTAGAGCTGTAATAGAGCTTCCTGTTTCTGCAGTATGTCATAGAGCTGTTGTAGAGCTGTAATAGAGCTTCCTGTTTCTGCAGTATGTCATAGAGCTGTTGTAGAGCTGTAATAGAGCTTCCTGTTTAGAGCAGTATATCATAGAGCTGTTGTGTCATATAGCTGTTGTAGAGGTGTAATAGAGCTTCCTGTTTCTGCAGTATGTCATATAGCTGTTGTAGAGCTGTAATAGAGCTTCCTGTTTCTGCAGTATATCATGTGTGTTCTGCTACTACGTTTCAATATGAACGAATCTGATGGCTAATCGTTGTAGTACCATCGTTGCTGGTGTATAAAACCTCACTTTTCTCACTGCTTCTACCTATATAAAACGCCACACGTCTAAAGACTATGAATACAAGCTTTCCAACAGGTGTCGACAATACCGAAAAGGAGTGAAAACACGAGAGTTGACTGATGAGCTCAATCTCAAACCAGAACAACCACACGGCAGCTTCACTGCTGGCTGCCGATCGGTAAGAGATTTAAATAAATTATAGATTTAAATAAATTATTATTATTTGCATATTTAGAACATGCAACATTTCTATTTGAAGGAGTCTCGCTAATAATATGTTTCCACCCGGACCCACTGTCCCGAATCAGTGTCCGTCCTCTGAATGCCACTGGGCAAAGCTCGACGTCTACCTAGTAACTTACCTAACTAACCTCCTCACCTTTTCACCGCTTCTACGGAGCCTGGAATCGGTGTGCCGCCGTCTTCTCCAGCATCATATAACACGCCGCACATGTCTAAAATCACACCTTTCAGACTTTTGACGGAGTCTTCCCAGCTGGTAGCTGCCATGACGAAAAAGTGACACAGTAAAAGAGCTGATTCTTCTTCTTCTTCTTCTTCTTCTGGATCGCATCCAACGTTTAGCTGCGTACACCGCCACCTACTGTACTGGAGTGGGAGGCCAGTCACAGCCGACCTACATTAAATTCTCTTCATTATTCCTGTTCCTCTGAGAAATTAAAATAGCGCCCTAGACAACATCACCGACACTCATTAAAACCCCACTACCCAATTCCACTACCTTAATCCCGCTTTGAGGACAATACAGTGCCACTGACACTGCCCGCAACTAAAACATGCGGTCTCTCCTTCACTACAGCCGACGTGAGGAAAACATTTAAACGTGTCAACCCTCGCAAGGCTGCAGGCCCAGACGGCATCCCCAGCCGCACCCTCAGAGCATGCACAGACCAGCTGGCTGGTGTGTTTACGGACATATTCAATCAATCCCTATCCCAGTCTGTTGTTCCCACATGCTTCAAGAGGGCCACCATTGTTCCTGTTCCCAAGAAAGCTAAGGTAACTGAGCTAAACGACTACCGCCCCGTAGCACTCACTTCCGTCATCATGAAGTGCTTTGAGAGACTAGTCAAGGACCATATCACCTCCACCATACCTGACACCCTAGACCCACTCCAATTTGCTTACCGCCCAAATAGGTCCACGGAGGATGCAATCTCAACCACACTGCACACTGCCCTAACCCACCTGGACAAGAGGAATACCTATGTGAGAATGCTGTTCATCGACTACAGCTCGGCATTTAACACCATAGTGCCCTCCAAGCTCGTCATCAAGCTCGAGACCCTGGGTCTCGACCCGCCCCTGTGCAACTGGGTACTGGACTTCCTGACGGGCCGCCCCCAGGTGGTGAGGGTAGGCAACAACATCTCCACCCCGCTGATCCTCAACACTGGGGCCCCACAAGGGTGCGTTCTGAGCCCTCTCCTGTACTCCCTGTTTACTCACGACTGTGTGGCCACGCACGCCTCCAACTCAATCATCAAGTTTGCTTAATTACCAACAACGACGAGACGGCCTACAGGGAGGAGGTGAGGGCCCTCGGAGTGTGGTGTCAGGAAAATAACCTCACACTCAATGTCAACAAAACTAAGGAGATTATTGTGGACTTCAGGAAACAGCAGAGGGAACACCCCTATCCACATCGATGGAACAGTAGTGGAGAGGGTAGCAAGTTTTAAGTTCCTCGGCGTACACATCACAGACAAACTGAATTGGTCCACCCACACAGACAGCATCGTGAAGAAGGCGCAGCAGCGCCTCTTCAACCTCAGGAGGCTGAAGAAATTTGGCTTGTCACCAAAAGCACACACAAACTTCTACAGATGCACAATCGAGAGCATCCTGTCGGGCTGTATCATCACCTGGTACGGCAACTGCTCCGCCCTCAACCGTAAGGCTCTCCAGAGGGTAGTGAGGTCTGCACAACGCATCACCGGGGCAAACTACCTGCCCTCCAGGACACCTGCACCACCCGATGTCACAGGAAGGCCATAAAGATCATCAAGGACATCAACCACCCAAGCCACTGCCTGTTCACCCCGCTATCATCCAGAAGGCGAGGTCAGTACAGGTGCATCAAAAAGGGGATCGAGAGACTGAAAAACAGCTTCTATCTCAAGGCCATCAGACTGTTAAACAGCCACCACTAACATTGAGTGGCTGCTGCCAACACACTGACTCAACTACAGCCACTTTAATAATGGGAATTGATGGGAAATTATGTAAAATATATCACTAGCCACTTTAAACAATGCTACCTAATGTAATGTTTACATACCCTACATTATTCATCTCATATGTATACGTATATACTGTACTCTATATCATCTACTGCATCCTTATGTAATACATGTATCACTAGCCACTTTTTGCCAACTATGCCACTTTGTTTACATACTCATCCCATATGTATATACTGCACTCAATACCATCTACTGTATCTTGCCTATGCCGCTCTGTACCATCACTCATTCATATATCTTTATGTACATATTCTTTATCCCCTTACACTGTGTATAAGACAGTAGTTTTGGAATTGTTAGCTAGATTACTTGTTGGTTATCACTGCATTGTCGGAACTAGAAGCACAAGCATTTCGCTACACTTGCATTAACATCTGCTAACCATGTGAATGTGACAAATAAAATTAGATTTGATTTGATTTGATCCTATCTGTTCCTGCACCATGCCAACGGCCTGGGAGGAAACCACCACTCATTAAAACCCACTACCTCATTCCACTACATAGTTAAATGTACACCTACCACGCTGCACCTTGGTCCTCATCCTTCAACAGCCGTGACACTAAAGCGTTGCCAGTTTCACTTCACTGACTCCTTTCTCAAAACTGCCCCCAACTCCTTTCTCACCCACCTTCACTGATTCAACTGCCCCCAACTCCTTTCTCACCCACCTTCACTGATTCAACTGCCCCCAACTTCTTTCTCACCCACCTTCACTGATTCAACTGCCCCCAACTCTCTTTCACTCACCCACTCCTTTTCACAAACCTTCACTGATTCAACTGCCCCCAACTCCTTTCTCACCCAGCCTGAAACCACAACTGGATCAGCCAAAAGCCAAAGGTCTCCAAAAATGTCACTCCTACTGGTCCAGAATGTTCTCTACCTGGGCTATTTATATTGACCACCACCCCCAACTTTGACCCCCCACCTTGGTTTTTACACTGCTGCTACTCTCTGTTTATTAACTATGCACAGTCACTGTACCCCTACCTACATGTACAAATGACCTCGACTTACCTGCACCCCCGCACATAGACTCTGTACCGGTATCCCCTGTATATAGCCTCCACATTGACTCTGTACCAGTACCCCCTGTATATAGCCTCCACATTGACTCTGTACCGGTACCCCCTGTATATAGCCTCCACATTGACTGTACCGGTACCCCCTGCATATAGTCTCCACATTGACTCTGTACCGGTACCCCCTGTATAAAGTCTCCACATTGACTCTGTACCGGTACCCCCTGTATATAGCCTCCACATTGACTCTGTATCGGTACCCCCTGTATATAGTCTCCACATTGACTCTGTACCGGTACCCCCTGTATAAAGTCTCCAAATTGACTCTGTACCGGTACCCCCTGTATATAGTCTCCACATTGACTCTGTACCAGTACCCCCTGTATATAGTCTCCTCATTGACTCTGTACAGGTACCCCCTGTATATAGTCTCCACATTGACTCTGTACCAGTACCCCCTGTATATAGCCTCCACATTGACTCTGTACCGGTACCCCCTGTATATAGCCTCCACATTGACTCTGTACCGGTACCCCCTGTATATAGCCTCCACATTGACTCTGTACCAGTACCCACTGTAAGGTCTACTACACCTGTTGTAGTCAGCATTTCACTGTGAGGTCTACTACACCTGTTGTATTCAGCATTTCACTGTAAGGTCTACTACACCTGTTGTATTCAGCATTTCACTGTGAGGTCTACTACACCTGTTGTATTCAGCATTTCACTAAGGTCTACTACACCTGTTGTATTCAGCATTTCACTGTGAGGTCTACTACACCTGTTGTATTCAGCATTTCACTGTGAGGTCCACCTACACCTGTTGTATTCAGCATTTCACTGTAAGGTCTACTACACCTGTTGTATTCAGCATTTCACTGTAAGGTCTACTACACCTGTTGTATTCAGCATTTCACTGTAAGGTCTACTACACCTGTTGTATTCAGCATTTCACTGTGAGGTCTACTACACCTGTTGTATTCAGCATTTCACTGTAAGGTCTACTACACCTGTTGTATTCAGCATTTCACTGTGAGGTCTACTACACCTGTTGTATTCAGCATTTCACTGTGAGGTCTACTACACCTGTTGTATTCAGCATTTCACTGTAAGGTCTACTACACCTGTTGTATTCAGCATTTCACTGTGAGGTCTACTACACCTGTTGTATTCAGCATTTCACTGTAAGGTCTACTACACCTGTTGTATTCAGCATTTCACTGTAAGGTCTACTACACCTGTTGTATTCAGCATTTCACTGTAAGGTCTACTACACCTGTTCTATTCAGAATTAGGTAAGTAAAGAAATAAAAACAACAGTAAAAAGACAGGCTATATACAGTAGAGAGGTTATATACAGTAGAGAGGCTATATACAGTAGAGAGGCTATATACAGTAGAGGTTATATACAGTAGAGAGGCTATATACAGTAGAGAGGTTATATACAGTAGAGGGGTTATATACAGTAGAGAGGTTAAATACAGTAGAGAGGTTATATACAGTAGAGCTATATACAGTAGAGAGCTATATACAGTAGAGGTTATATACAGTAGAGAGGCTATATACAGTAGAGAGGTTATATACAGTAGAGGATATATACAGTAGAGGCTATATACAGTAGAGGGTTATATACAGTAGAGAGGCTATATACAGTAGAGGTTATATACAGTAGAGAGGCTATATACAGTAGAGGAGGCTATATACAGTAGAGGGTTATATACAGTAGAGAGGCTATATACAGTAGAGAGGCTATATACAGTAGAGGCTATATACAGTAGAGAGGCTATATACAGTAGAGAGGTTAAATACAGTAGAGAGGTTATATACAGTAGAAGATATATACAGTAGAGAGGCTATATACAGTAGAGGGGTTATATACAGTAGAGGGCTATATACAGTAGAGGCTATATACAGTAGAGAGGTTAAATACAGTAGAGAGGTTATATACAGTAGAGGCTATATACAGTAGAGAGGCTATATACAGTAGAGAGGCTATATACAGTAGATAGGTTATATACAGTAGAGGGGCTATATACAGTAGAGGCTATATACAGTAGAGGCTATATACAGTAGAGAGGCTATATACAGTAGAGGCTATATACAGTAGAGAGTCTATATACAGTAGAGGGGCCATATACAGTAGAGAGGCTATATACAGTAGAGAGGCTATATACAGTAGAGGCTATATACAGTAGAGGCTATATACAGTAGAGAGGCTATATACAGTAGAGGGGCTATATACAGTAGAGAGGCTATATACAGTAGAGAGGTTATATACAGTAGAGGGGCTATATACAGTAGAGAGGCTATATACAGTAGAGAGGCTAAATACAGTAGAGGCTATATACAGTAGAGAGGCTATATACAGTAGAGAGGCTATATACAGTAGATAGGTTATATAGAGTAGAGGGGCTATATACAGTAGAGAGGCTATATACAGTAGAGAGGCTATATACAGTAGAGGCTATATACAGTAGAGAGGCTATATACAGTAGAGGGGCTATATACAGTAGAGGCTATATACAGTAGAGGGGCTATATACATTAGAGGGGTTATATACAGTAGAGAGGCTATATACAGTAAAGGCTATATACAGTAGAGAGGCTATATACAGTAGAGGTTATATACAGTAGAGGGGCTATATACAGTAGAGGTTATATACAGTAGAGAGGCTATATAAAGTAGAGAGGTTATATACAGTAGAGAGGTTATATACAGTAGAGAGGCTATATACAGTAGAGAGGCTATATACAGTAGAGGATATATACAGTAGAGAGGCTATATAAAGTAGAGAGGTTATATACAGTAGAGGTTATATACAGTAGAGGGCTATATACAGTAGAGGGGTTATATACAGTAGAGGGCTATATACATTAGAGGGTTATATACAGTAGAGGTTATATACAGTAGAGAGGTTATATACAGTAGAGAGGTTATATACAGTAGAGAGGTTATATACAGTAGAGGGGTTATATACAGTAGAGGGGCTATATACATTAGAGGTTATATACAGTAGAGGTTATATACAGTAGAGAGGTTATATACAGTAGAGGGGTTATATACAGTAGAGGTTATATACAGTAGTTATATACAGTAGAGGGGTTATATACAGTAGAGAGGCTATATACAGTAGAGAGGTTATATACAGTAGAGGGGTTATATACAGTAGAGGGGCTATATACAGTAGAGAGGTTATATACAGTAG
>NW_025748011.1:0-5000 GCF_021184085.1 Oncorhynchus gorbuscha | reverse complement strand
AAGGTACAAAATCTGTCGTTCTGCCCGTGAACAGGCAGTTAACCCACCGTTCCTAGGCCGTCATTGAAAATAAGAATTTGTTCTTAACTGACTTGCCTCGTTAAATAAATTAAATATAGGCCTCCTGCCTGTGATAATCTGAACTTCGCAATACAGAACACGTTTGTTTTAAGGAAGTATATGTTCATCCTTAGTTTTTTCAAAACTTCCCACAATTAGTCTCCAAGTCCATTGAACTCCTGACAGTCAGTTTCTTGCCCAAAGCCGTGATTGGCCTTGTGACTGTTGTGAGTATTGCTTCATTTCGCTATAAACCTAGGAGCGTTTTTACTTTGTTCTTGAACTGAGGCTCTGACCAAATTGCACCTGTACTGAGTACTCTGTCGGTGGAAGCATCCATCTTCCTCTCCGGCGCTGACTGTTCTCTGGCTCGTTTTCGGGTTCGATTCACCATTTTTCTCTGGATATTTGTACTTGGAAAAACGTCAACAAATTCGATTATTTATATATTTATTTTAAAAATGTGATTTTCCCACTTAAAAAAAAAAAGCCTAGTCGTCTCCTTACTGATTATGTGATTTTTACCTTGGGACATCTTCACTAGCTAAGACCTGTGTCAAGATCAGTTACTTACTCCACCGGCCCTCCTCATAACCTCTATGTACAAATAAGAGAGCAGGTCTAGAATCAGTGTGTCAGGATGACGACTCAGGATCCTTATGCTTTTACCTGATGGTTTTTCTAGGGGTGGGAAAGGATAAATAACGAGTAGGCAAACTTGATTTTTTTAAACTCTGATCGTTTCTACAGTGAAACAATTAGTAAATCGTACCGCAATAGGTACCGGATCTGGGAAAATGGGTACCGGATCTGGGAAAATGGGTACCGGATCTGGGAAAATGGGTACCGGATCTGGGAAAATGGGTACCGGATCTGGGAAAATGGGTACCGGATCTGGGAAAATGGGTACCGGATCTGGGAAAATGGGTACCGGATCCGGGCAAATGGGTACCGGATTTGGGAAAATGCATTATGCATTGTTTATATTTTGATTACTCACCTGCCCTGAGCTAGCTATAACTGTGGGTTCATTACGATACACATAAGTCATTGGACAAAGGAGTCTTCTCTACGGCGGAGTTTGGTTAAGAGCCCCGACGCTCAATCTGAACGTTAACACGCGTTGCTTGCGCTACGGTTTTGGAAGCATAAGGACTTTTATCTTTCATGTCAGCCACAAATATTTTTCTAAAAACAAAAAATTAAATTGATACACACTTTGTCAAGGTTAGTGTTCCCACAAGCCCATATCTGGCTCGTGGACATCTACAAGTCTCTGCTAGGTAAGCCCCACCTTATCTCAGTTCACTGGTCACCATAGCAGCACCCACCCCTTAGCACGCGCTCCAGCAGGTATATCTCACTGGTCATCCCCAAAGCCAATTCCTCCTTTGGTTGCCTTTCCTTCCAGTTCTCTGCTGCCAATGACTGGAACAAACTGCAAAAAATCTCTGAAGCTGGAGACTCTTACCTCCCTCACTAGCTTTAAACACCAGCTGTCAGAGTAGCTGTAAACAGCCCATCCAACTACCTCATCCCCATACTGTATTTATTTATTTATCTTGCTCCTTTGCACCCCAGTATCTCTACTTGCACATTCATCTTCTGCACATCTACCACTCCAGTGTTTAATTGCTATATTGTAATTACTTCGCCACCATGGTCTATTTATTGCCTTTACCTCCCTTATCCTACCTCATTTGCACATACTGTAAAAATACTTTTTTACTGTATTTTTGTTTATTCCATGTGTAACTCTGTGTTGTTGTTTCTGTCGCACTGCTTTGCTTTATTTTGGCCAGTTCACAGTTCTAAATGAGAACTTGTTCTCAACTGGGCCTACCTGGTTAAATAAAGGTGAAATAAATCAAATCATTAATATCTCTCATGTTATAGCACATGGGGCCTTGGGCCAGTAGCCAGTGAATGCATTTCTGGTGAGACTGATTGATTTGGTAATTCCAGCTTTTCATAAGCTGTGAGGATAGACAATAGCAACATATAGAGGCATAGAAACTGGGTAATGCTGCTGTGGTAGTCAGCTGACCTGAGGGATAGAGGGAGGTGAACTCTCGGTCCTATTCATTTGTGTTTAACTGTAGCAACTCCCCCTTATTGGACAAGTTGAGGTAGTGAGTGAGTCCCTCTCTGTTTCAGTCTGTTTTGGTGCCTAGTGAATATGACTGTGAACTCTGGTCTTGTGGTGGTCGGTCACATGGCCTGTGAGTTGGACCTGGTCTTAATTTAGCTGTGGCTTGTGATGTACAGGGGGTGGGTTTTGGGGAGGTGGTGCCGACCACAACCTATCACCTTCTTCCATGGTCAATTTGGACAGGGGGTGTGTTTTGGGAGGTGGTGCCGACCACAACCTATCACCTTCTTCCATGGTCAATTTGGACAGGGGGTGTGTTTTTGGGAGGCGGTGCTGACCACAACCTATCACCTTCTTCCATGACCAATTTGGCAAATCAAACATCGCCCTCGTGGGACAGACATGAACTTTTGTGAGGTCAGGGACTTGACTCACTTAACTCTCTGATTAATGACCATCAACACCACTATGGAGTTCGCATTCTCCCTACTGTTCAATCTATGTGGATTTAGTTGTCCTGTAGATGTGTCCTGTGTTCATTCTATGAAATATGTGCTCTTTTCAAAAAACAAACTGGAATTGAACGTTAATCTAGTGAACAACAAGCTCTTTAGAATTGGTCAAATATTAAACTGGTGTTTTTTCATAGGTAAAGTTTAGCCCTTTTTCTCAGCTAGGAAGTTTAGATAATATCAATAAGACCCCACCTGTAAAGAGGTGTAACTTACACAGCCCTAAAAAGCCTTTCCAATGGGCCGGTCATTTAAATGTGTAGTGTCACTTGATCATGTCATAAGGTGAATGCACCAATTTGTAAGTCGCTCTGGATAAGAGCGTCTGCTAAATGACTTAAATGTAATGTAAAATGTAAAATCTCATCTAGATTAAATGAATCAGACTCCAGCCATGTGATTGTCTGTTCTCTTTCAACTGCAGTGTATTATCTCTCCTTCTATTGCAGCATACCAACTCCGTCTAGCCTGCACTCTTTTCACTAGACTCTTCCTGGTCTCCCAGCGTTGTTTCCATAGCAACAGTGCTGCCAATCAGAGAGAAAAAAGATCAGGAACAAGTGAACATTTACAAGTTAATTTAATAGTACGGGGTTTAGTTGATGTGAACCCAGGGGCATCCAGAGGTCTAGCAGAGGTCAGGTTTTTCTATTGTGCAGCTGTGTTTGAAAGAGAAGTGCAACTCTGCATTCCTTCCTCCTGCCTGCGGAATACACACTGAGTGGAGGATCACATACTGATGCCAGGCTGGTATTTCATTATCACAGAATGTACCCTACCACCCATCCAGGGTTGGATGAGGACAGGTTGTACCCCTACCACCCATCCAGGGGTTGGATGAGGACAGGTTGTACCCTACCACCCATCCAGGGTTGGATGAGGACAGGTTGTACCCTACCACCCATCCAGGGTTGGATGAGGACAGGTTTATGCCACCACCCTTGGTGGCCAGGGGATTGGATGAGGACAGGTTTGAAACCCACCACCGTTAGTGGCCAGGGTTGTTTGATGACAGGTTGTACCCCACCACCCATCCAGGGTTGATGAGGACAGGTTGTACCCACCACCCATCCAGGGGTTGGATGAGGACAGGTTGTACCTCACCACCCATCCAGGGTTGGATGAGGACAGGTTGTACCCACCACCCATCCAGGGTTGGATGAGGACAGGTTGTACCCCACCACCCATCCAGGGTTGGATGAGGACAGGTTGTACCCCACCACCCTTGGTGGCCAGGATTGGATGAGGACCGGTTGTAACCCATTTCATCGTTAGTGGCCAGGTTGTTTGATGACAGGTTGTACCCCACCACCCATCCAGGGTTGGATAAGGACAGGTTGTACCCCACCACCCATCCAGGGTTGATGAGGACGGGTTGTACCCCACCACCCATCCAGGGTTGGATGAGGACAGGTTATGCCCCACCCATCAGGGTTGGATGAGGACAGGTTGTACCCCACCACCCATCCAGGGTTGGATGAGGACAGGTTATGCCCACCACCCATCCAGGGTTGGATGAGGACAGGTTGTACCCCACCCTTGGTGGCCAGGATTGGATGAGGACAGGTTGTAACCCACCAACCGTTAGTGGCCAGGGTTGTTTGAGGACAGGTTGTACCCCACCACCCATCATAGGTTGGATGAGGGACGGTTGTACCCACCCCATCCAGGGCTGGATGAGGACAGGTTGTACTCCACCACCCATCCAGGGTTGGATGAGGACAGGTTGTACCCCCCACCACCCATCCAGGGGTTGATGAGGACAGGTTGTACCCCACCACCCATCCAGGGTTGGATGAGGACCAGGTTATACCCCACCACCCATCCAGGGTTGATGAGGACAGGTTGTACCCACCACCCATCCAGGGTTGGATGAGGACAGGTTGTACCCCACCACCCTTGGTGGCCAGGTTGGATGAGGACAGGTTGTAACCCACCACCCTTGGTGGCCAGGGTTGGATGAGGACAGGTTGTACCCCACCCATCCAGGGTTGATGAGGGATAGGTTGTACCCCACCACCCTTGGTGGCCAGGTTGGATGAGGACAGGTTGTAACCCACTACCCTTGGTGGCCAGGGTTGTTTGAGGACAGGTTGTACCCCACCACCCATCCAGGGTTTGATGAGGACAGGTTGTGCCCACCACCCATCCAGGGTTGGATGAGGACAGGTTATACCCCACCACCCTTGTGGCCAGGGTTTGATGAGGACAGGTTATACCCCACCACACATCCAGGGTTGGATGAGGACAGGTTATACCCACCACCCTTGTGACCAGGGTTGGATGAGGACAGGTTGTACCCACCACCCTTTGTGGCCAGGGTTGGATGAGGACAG
>NW_025748010.1:17500-42001 GCF_021184085.1 Oncorhynchus gorbuscha | reverse complement strand
AGTTGTCAATTGGTGGTGTTTCTGTGACCTTGATCGGACTTATTGATTGATTCTGTGCACCTGTTGCTAACTACTTGGAAAACAGTGGGTGGATTTGGCTAGGGGAGCCTTTGTCTAGTTTGTTGGTATCACTGTTGTTAATCTCAGTTGTAAATTGAGGTACTGTAGCATGGGTCTCCTCTCTAATGACACGTTAGGTTAGTACTTTTGCTCCTGTTACTCAAATATCAAGTCCTGCATGTGGCAACGCATTTGTTACAGAGAACCAGGTTTAGGTCACACTAATGATACAAATAAAATCTCATGTACCTACAGAATCCATCTTTATAACCTCTGCCCATTTGCAAGGTTTTCTCAGGAATACCTATAAAGGCCAAGCCAATATTGAATGTCATAAGGTTATGTGGGAATGATTCCAAACAATAAAGTCACCTTATAGTGAGTGCAATTATGTATGCAAAGAGCCCAGAAATCAAAGTTGTGTGTTTACGAGGAATATCTTTGATTAAACGTGCACAGTGCTGGAAATGACAACACATCACAACCCCTATGCAACAACCCATCCATGCTCAGGAGAGGGATACAGGTTTCACAGGCAGGCATCCGGACGGTTCAGGGAAATTAATGGAGAGACTCCATACAACTAGCGGAAGTAATGAAAATAAATGGTGGGTCTTATTCCCGCCGGAGCTGAGGAGGAACTTAATCATCAAGCTAATTTTATTCCTGTCTGGCCCAGAGACTCCAAACAACGCTTGTCGTGGGCTGGCCAATGATGGATAAGACTGCCTGATGGCCAGATGGCAGATGCTAGCCCTGTAACTCTATCCCAAATACTCTGTGTCCCCCTCACGCCCCATGCGCTCACGACCAGACCAAATATTTCTGCCCCACGCACACCCACCACTGTCCTGTCCTGTCCAGTGTGTGTGATAGGAATAGATGATGAACATAGGCCTGCAGAACATTAATTACACAATCAGAGCCTAGGTTGAATTAACCACCACCAGTTCTGATAAGAGATGTCATGGAGGTTGTGGTGTAATTATGTGACGTTTGTATGTAAGGACTACGATTAAATTAGCCAATGTTCTGGCCATAGTGACTAATTGTGGGTGGTTGAGTCATATGATGTTTATGATTATACTTCTGGTTTATAATGAAGGTACTATTGCACTCAGTTGCAGTCATACAGATGGTACTACCAACGTGCAATTAACTCAGTACACAAGGTTTCTCTGCATGTTCATGTATTAAAAATGAATGTTGAAAAGTAGGATTTTGCCCAAAGTTGGTGCATATGGGGGAAATATTGTGGCCCAAGAGGAAATGACATGTCACAAATGTCACATTTGTTCATAGAATCCTCCGTCCTCATCACACCAGATTCCCTTCATGTGGCACGTACACAGATGGGACTGTTACACTTGGGACTCTGCATACGGCAGGCAAATGGCTCCCGTTTTTTACGTTGTATTTTACCATCCTGATTCCCTCATTCACCAGCTTACATTTATGGTTTATTCAGTGGCTACCCTCTTAGTCAGGGCCGTGGCCCAAACAGAGAAATGCTTATGCCCCTATTCTTGTTGATTTGTTTTTACTCAACAGCATCCAGGAGAGAGAAGGAAACATTAAAAAGCAATTAATACATGAGACTGCAGAGGCAAATGTGAGTGGGAGACCTCGATGGGAATGCCCTTCTCCTCCTCAGCAACGCAGAACTGTGGCAAACACTGAAAAGAGGGCTTTTAGTGTGACTGTGGCTCGTCCCAGCAGACGTGTGACGGACAGGGGACGGAGGAACAAACAAAGGCAGTTTCGACCAGCATAATCAATGTGACATTAGCACACACACATGATGCGCTGGGGGCAGACTCCTCTAGGCTCTGCTTAATACTATTCCAACTTGCAACTTGTTCCTCAGCGATGAACATTTCCGGCCCCTTTTAGAGAGCTTTTCTTTGGCTCTTTTCGCCCTTCAAGAGAGACTTAACATGATCACAAGATATCCGTGGCACTCAATTTAAAAGCAATCAAGTACACATCTAAATTCTCCTGTGACAGTTCTGGTTCACCTCCTTAGTGCTTTATTGTCGGAGAGCCTCCCTGATTCGCTTGGTGTTATCCACAATGAATCAGAAAGCAGGACAAGCTTGGACCAAGATTAAAGCTATCAGACGCCTTGAGTGGGACCAACATGAAACGGCAGATGAACTAGAATTATGTTAACTGTGAGACAGTTGAAAGTGGCCATACATATATTGGTCTGATTTTTTTAGTAGGTTTTTACTTTTGCAAGCGCAACCTTTCACCAAATGCTCAATAGGCTCAGAACAAGAAAAAAGCTACACCGTGTCACTACTTTGTACTACATTTAAATATTTAAATACTACATTTACATCCAGATAAAGACATAAAGTACATTTACACTGAGTACACAAAACATTAGGAACACCTTCTCTTGCCAACAAATACCCAGTGTAGGGTGGCGTCTTTTTTTTTGGACGGGACGTTAAACAGATGTCCTGACTCTCTGTGGTCACTAAAGATCAATGGCACTTATCATAAGAGTAGGTGTGTTATCCCGGAGTCCTGGCTAAATTCCCAATCTGGCCTTCATGCCACCTAATCATCTAATCACCTAATCATTTGGGGGCGGCAGGGTAACCTAGTGTTTAGAGCGTTGGACTAGTAACCGAAAGGTTGCAAGTTCATATCCTCGAGCTGACAAGGTACAAATCTGTCGTTCTGCCCCTGAACGGGCAGTTAACCCACTGTTCCTAGGCCGTCATTGAAAATAAGAATTTGTTCTTAACTGACTTGCCTAGTTAAATGAAGGTAAAAAAGTTTACAATTGGCTCATTCATCCCCCTCCTCTCCCCCTGTAACTATTCCCCAGGTCATTGCAGTAAATGAGGATGTGTTCTCAGTCAACTTACCTGGTAAAATAAGGGGTAAAAAAAAGCATATGTGGGAACTCCTTCAAGACTGTTAGAAAGCATTTCTCATGAAGCTGGTTGAGAGAATGCCAAGAGTGTGCAAAGCTGTCATCAAGGCAAAGCGTGGCTACTTTGAAGAATCTAAAATATATTTTGATTAGTTTATCACTTTTTTGATTACAACATGATTCCATATGTGTTATTTCATAGTTTTGATGTCTTCACTATTATTTTACAATGTAGAAAATAGTAAAAATAAAGAATGTGATAGTGTGTCCAAACTCTTGACTGGTACTGTACAGTGGGGAGTACAAGTATTTGATACACTGCCGGTTTTGCAGGTTTCTCACTTACAAAGCATGTAGGGTCTGTCATTTATATCATGGGTACACTTCAACTGTGAGAGACGGAATCTAAAACAAAAATCCAGAAAACCACATTGTATGATTTTTAAGTAATGAATTTGCACTTTATTGCATGACATAAGTATTTGTTCACCTACCAACCAGTAAGAATTTCAGCTCTCACAGACCTGTTAGTTTTTCTTTAAGAATCCCTCCTGTTCTCCACTCATTACCTGAGTGCAGCTGTTTGAACTCGTTACCTGTATAAAAGACACCTGTCCACACACTCAATCAAACAGACTCCAACCTCTCCACAATGGCCAAGACCAGAGAGCTGTGTAAGGACATCAGGAATACAATTGTGGATCTGTACAGGGCTGGGATGGACTACAGGACAATAGGTAAGCAGTTTGGTGAGAAGGTAACAACTGTTGGTGAAATTATTAGAAAATGGAAGAAGTTCAAGATGACGGTCAATCACCCTCGGTCTGGGGCTCCATGCAAGATCTCACCTCGTGGGGCATCAATGATCATGAGGAAGGTGAGGGATCAGCCCAGAACTACACGGCAGGACCTGGTCAATGACCTGAAGAGAGCTGGGACCACAGTCTCAAAGAAAATCATTAGTAACACACTACGCCGTCATGGATTAAAATCCTGCAGCGCACGCAAGGTCCCCCTGCTCAAGCCAGCGCATCTCAGGCCCGTCTGAAGTTTGCCAATGACCATCTGAATGATCCAGAGGAGGAATGGGAGAAGGTCATGTGGTCTGATGAGACAAAAATAGAGCTTTTTTGGTCTAAACTCCACTCGCTCCACAGATGACTCGTGTTTGGAGGAAGGAGAAGGATGAGTACAACCCCAAGAACACCATCCCAACTGTGAAGCATGGAGGTGGAAACATCATTCTTTGGGAATGCTTTTCTGCAAAGGGGACAGGACGACTGCACCGTATTGAGGGGGAGGATGGATGGGGCCATGTATCACAAGATCTTGGCCAACAACCTCCTTCCCTCAGTAAGAGCTTTGAAGATGGGTCGTGGCTGGGTCTTCCAGCATGACAACGACCCGAAACACACAGTCAGGGCAACTAAGGAGTGGCTCCGTAAGAAGCATCTCAAGGTCCTGGAGTGGCCTAGCCAGTCTCCAGACCTGAACCCAATAGAAAGTCTTTGGAAGGAGTTGAAAGTCCGTATTGCCCAGCGACAGCCCCGAAACCTGAAGGATCTGGAGGTCTGTATGGAGGAGTGGGCCAAAATCCATGCTTCGGTGTGTGCGAACCTGGTCAAGAACTACAGGAAACGTATCACCTCTGTAATTCCAAACAGACGTTTCTGTACCAAATATTAAGTTCTGCTTTTCTGATGTATCAAATACGTACGTCATGCAATAAAATGTAAATTAATTACTTAAAAATCATACAATGTGATTTTCTGGATTTTTTTGTTTTAGATTCCGTCTCTCACAGTTGAAGTGTACCTATGATAAAATTACAGACCTCTACATGCTTTGTGAGTAGGAAAACCTTAAAAATCGGCAGTGTATCAAATACTTGTTCTCCCCACTGGATATGTATAACTACCATCTATACATAACTATCATATAAATTCATAACTATCATATAACTACCATCTATACATAACTATCATATAAATTCATAACTATCATATAACTACCATCTATACATAACTATCATATAAATTCATAACTATCATATAACTACCATCTATACATAACTATCATATAAATTCATAACTATCATATAACTACCATCTATACATAACTATCATATAAATTCATAACTATCATATAACTACCATCTATACATAACTATCATATAAATTCATAACTATCATATAACTACCATCTATACATAACTATCATATAAATTCATAACTATCGTTGATGCACAACTGCCACACACACACACACACACACACACACACACACACACACACACACACACACACACACACACACACACACACACACACACACACACACACACACACACACACACACACACACACACACACACACACACACACACACACACACACACACACATTAAATTCATGAATATATTCTGTCTGTATGCTCCCCTCCCCCTCAACTTGTCATTGAACTGTTCTCTCCTCTCCACACATTAGTTTTTTATTCCATACAGGCTCTTATGAAACAAATTCTTCGTCCTTCAGTCCTTTACCATTATTTTACCTCAAGGCTATTAGGAAAAGGCAGCACTCTCAAGATAAACCACTCAGCTGTATTGTACATTTCTGACACAACAGTTTAAAGGGAGAAAATAAATATATTTTGGTCGAGCCTCTTGAGTGGGCCAAGGCTTGGGAGGACAACCAAGGTAAATGCAAGCACTTTACCTTGGTAAGACACTCACAATTGAACCGCACACCCTTAAAGACATAGTTGCTAACCTTTGTGGAAAACCATAGTAACATGGCAGAGAAATTATAGTGACACAATGACAGAAAAAAATGGTTCAAGATGAAGTCATCATAGAAGACAGAGGCATCTTCTATCTTTAAGACTTGCTGACAATACTTGCCACATTTTTGCCTGTTTTCCTGTATTTCACCCTCCATGTGACACCCTAACGACAGGGCAACTTGACACCTGGGCTCCAGACACATGACGACTGCTTCATACAACGAAAACGCTCCTTGGCCTAATCCATCCAAGCAAGGCCTTAGCTATGCAGTCATATTTTTATCTCTCTGTCTGTTTCACTTTGAAACACTTGATCCTCCAACATGTCTGCTGTGTGGGGCTCATGGTGTCATGGAAGGGTCACCTCGAGGGCACCGGCTGCACTCTCGCTTCCTCTCCCATCCCTCCCTTCTACCCTCATCCCTCCTACGTCCCAGGGAAATGAGTCTCTCAGCAGCCTGGCTGGTGTGGGGTGAGAGAGAGAGAGAAGCCCCACTCTGACAGACAGCCAGCACCGAGCAGAGCTGAATCAATTAAGGCACATCAAATCAAGAATTCATGCACTCTGAAAGTGACAAATATTGGCTGGGACTGTCGAAGCCGTCAGGCCCCTTGACAACGCTCGGTCTCCCCCTCTCCTCCTCTCTCTCTCTCTCTCTCTCTGCTCCCCCTCTCCTCCTCTCTCTCTCTCTCTCTCTGCTCCCCCTCTCCTCCTCTCTCTCTCTCTCTCTGCTCCCTCTCTCCCCGGTGAGCTGTATGTGTGTCTTGCAGCCATTACCCAGCCAAGTAGAACTGAGGTGTAGTGGTGTCAGAGAGAGACCAAGCTGTCTGTAACCCTGGTGATTGTCTCTGGCCTATCTTTGATATACGTTACACTCTCACTGGATAACCACGCTGTAGTTCACCTTACTCAACGGTTTGTTGTTGTGAAGGCTGCCTTGCCTTTTACGGCTTGTCTTTCAGCCTGCTGACAGTTTTCATGTGTTTTCTTCAAATTCAGGAGATTAAATGTGTAAATGTAATGTGGATGATGGAATAACACGAATGGCGACACATGATAGGAGATACTTCGAACTCTTAAACACAGAGTATGTTTGATAACCACTCTACATGACCTATATTACAAAGGTCATGTTGATGATAGGGAGGGGAAGGTTTCCATGACGTCTTTTCCATCTCCTCAGCCTGAGTGTTCATCAGTCTAACTAAGAACATATTATCTATCATATTAACGGTGTAGTTTGGGTTTGACAGGTGCGTTAGGTGAGAATTTTGTATGATCTCCTTATACACCACTTAGCCTAAGAATCAATTAAGGGATCACCCCCCCCCCCCTCCTCCTTAGGTCATCCCCCTGTCGTCAGTGAGCATATGGCCGCCTGCTCACTGCACCACACTGGCTCTGTTTAAAATCCATTCCCACTCCCATCTCTGTCATTTCTCCCGGCCTTGCCACAAACACATAGCAGCCACTTGATATGTTTGCATGGGGATTTGGGGATGAACATTATTGTGTTGTCAGACGGAACATCTGGTGAGGGAAAAGGTTACAGTAGGGATCCTTCACAGAATTCCTACCATCAGATAAATCAGCAACAAGTCACTGTGAAATGGGTGGTGGTGAAGAGGGGGTTAAAGGGGTAGGGTGTGTGTAGGGAAGCCTAGTGTGTGCGTGTGTGTTTGTGTGTGTGTGTGAGACGTTAATTCAATCCTGGCTGAGCAGTCGTATGAGAACGGATGGCCCTCCTTCAAACGGCCTGCCAGGCCACTTAAAACCACACAGAGGACAGTGCATTAAGGAGGGCGGAGCCCAGTACCACCTTCTCTGCATTTCAAATGGATACACGTCTTTATCCTACTTGTCTTTGTGGATGAGTCTACAGCTCTCTCTCTTACACTCTTTCTCTATTTCCAGCCCATCTCACTCTCAACTGTATCGTTATTCCAGACACAGCAGTATGTTAGCATAACGTTCACAGTTGGAAAAGATGTTTCCTGTTCATCTTAAATGATCCTTGCCAGTCTGAACATCTCTGGAAATGAGTCTGTACATCTCAGTTTCCTCTCCATCTCTCTCAATAGTCTCAGTGAGGTGCTGAGCTCTTTCTATACAGTATATTAGTCTACAACACTCTATCTCATGACCATCTCTCCGGCAGTTTATAGGTGTATTAGAAGCACATTAGTTCATGTGGGATCATATTGCAAAACAGTTGAATGCAGCATATTTCCGGTCTTGAACGACCAGTGCTCCAGAGAGCAATAGCGAATCCTTGCAGTAAAGCTGCTGGACAGGTCCCCCGAAACACTAATGCAGATGAACACTGGCCATCAGCACAGAGTACAACACACACACACACACGCGCGCACGCGCACGCGCACGCACACGCACACACACACACACACACACACACACACACACACACACACACACACACACACACACACACACACACACACACACACACACACACACACACACACACACACACACACACACACACACACACACACACACACACACACACACACACACACACACAAAGAGACACAGACACACCTTATCCTGTCATAATGAAAGAGCAGAGACATGAGGCACCGATGACTCAGGCACGTCAGGAGATATAAACCTTCCACCTCACAGGCTGCTGTGCTGAACTGTCACACAATATACTGTCACTACACTGCTGCCACAATATCAAGGACATCTCACTGTCTTCATCTGCTCTGCTTGTCTTCTCTTGCCTCCTTAGTTACACGTACACTATTGCTATTGTCAGGCTCTGACATAAGTACACGAATCATAGGCACCGGTACGGTAAAGAGCTGGAGGCCTTGATTGCTGTGTGGTGGTTGTTGTGTGACGTTCTTGGAAGGTTAGTGCGTGGAGAGGATAGACTAGAAGAGAACACAGAAGGGAGGTCAGGAAGGGGAAGGGGTGTGAGTGGAGAGGATAGACTAGAAGAGAACACAGAAGGGAGGTCAGGAAGGGGAAGGGGTGTGAGTGGCATCTGAGATGGCCAGAGTGTGAGAGGATCCTGGCTTCACGCTGAGGCATGAAAAATTCCCAGCGTGCTTCTTCTCAGGCCTCAGATCCTTCATCAACACAAGGGGACTGGAGCTATTTCTCGTCCCATGAATCTGCACACCCAGCCCTGCTCAACGGGGTCAGTGATGGTGTCTGTGGGTTTATGTGTGCCTGTGTGTCTACGTGTTTGTGCGTGTCTGTGTGTGTGTGTTTTTCATCTGCTCTGTGATTCAGAGCCACGGATGGTGATGCCGCCAGACAGGGACAGACAGGATTCATTTCGGCATGGCGACACAAGAGGTCAAAGAGCAAACTTTATCAGGAAGTAAACAACATATTAAAACGGTTCCTTTATTTGTTCCTGTAGTTCCACTGTCATTGTCATGGGGATATTGTCAACACAGTGAAACAAAAGGAAGGCTCCTGTTCCTCATTTAAATGCTATTTCCATTTTGAAGTGATCTTGTATCGTAGCAGCCGTGAGAAGAGTTTTACGTCCACCTATCAAGTCTCACCTCATCACTGTCATTCCAACCAATTATGGGATACAGTGCCAGAACTCCCCGTTGCCACACCCTTCGCATGCCAGACTACATAACAGTATTCTGGGAGAATTAACACAACATATTCAATGGCAGTGTTATTATAATACCAATCAATATATTAGCTATTTATGTTTCACTTTTACTATTTATGGTACGTGTTTTCTTTTAATGTCCTATTAATCCATTTTAAGATAATTTGCAACAATTTACAACAATTCATAATAACGATTTAATTCACGATTGAATTGAATAACCAAACCTAACAATACACAAGCACATAGATTGTA
Source organism: Oncorhynchus gorbuscha (assembly GCF_021184085.1). NCBI lineage: Eukaryota > Metazoa > Chordata > Actinopteri > Salmoniformes > Salmonidae > Oncorhynchus > Oncorhynchus gorbuscha. The sequence goes on along the minus strand of NW_025748010.1, from coordinate 32,407 downwards.
TATATACATATATACTAGTGTTTGGTGTGTGATAGATGTCCAGTGGGTCTGTCTGTCTGTCTGTCTGTCTGTCTGTCTGTCTGTCTGTCTGTCTGTCTGTCTGTCTGTCTGTCTGTCTGTCTGTCTGTCTGTCTGTCTGTCTGTCTGTCTGTCTGTCTGTCTGTCTGTCTGTCTGTCTGTCTGTCTGTCTGTCTGTCTGTCTGTCTGTCTGTCTGTCTGTCGGTCGGTCGGTCGGTCGGTCGGTCTGTCTGTCTGTCTGTCTGTCTGTCTGTCTGTCTGTCTGTCTGTCTGTCTGTCTGTCTGTCTGTCTGTCTGTCTGTCTGTCTGTCTGTCTGTCTGTCTGTCTGTCTGTCTGTCTGTCTGTCTGTCTGTCTGTCTGTCTGTCTGTCTGTCTGTCTGTCTGTCTGTCTGTCTGTCTGTCTGTCTGTCGGCAGGCCTTTCCCAGTGGAGAGATGGATGAGGTGCTGCGCTCTGGCCTCCTGCAGAGAATTAGCCCTGTCCTGCTGAGTGGACGACAGGCTACCCCAGGGCAGCCACACACAACACATCACTCAATCTGCACACACATACAGCAAAATACACTCGCACGCACACACACACACACACGCTTAGGAACCCCCCAGGATGAAGAGAGGCCAGAGCTCAGGCCCTGACCATAAGGCAGAGATGGCATTGAGGAAATGGAAGCTCCTCTTGTTATTCATTTACTCTCTTAATGGCTCATACAGGGGGTTCACGTTTCTCCTATACGCTTCAGGGCCCACCGCTTCCATGGCTACATTATGTTTCTGTATGTGTGGCTCTGTGTAGGATAGGGCAGGGGGGCGATTTAAGGCACAGCAGGAGACTACTCCAACGCAAGCACTGTAATGCTGACGCCTGGTGTGCCTTGCAGCTCCCAGACCCTGTGTTATGTACACTCCAGCACAGATGGAGCAATACTAGAATACTAGCTGCGTGTGTTGGGAATTGCAAGCGTAAATGGAGTAAATGGCAAGCGAGTCAGCACAGTCTGTATGGAGGGAGAGACGATAGAGGGGGGAGAGAGGAAGGGGCACAAGTGCTGCGGGGTTGTGTGTCATGGCTGTCACAGGACTGATGGATGGACATTCCCCTGCCCAGAATCCCAGGCCTCCACCACCACAGCCACTACTGCCATGTTTGGGTGCCCCCCGCCCTGGCGACACGGCCCAAAATGTCCCAGGGAGCCCTCCAACAGGCGGGGAGGGGGTCTGACAAATTACCCACATCCTCAGTACTCTGCTTTCCAGGGAGTGGGAAGAGAGGACAGAGGATAGGGAGGGTTAGGGGGGTAGGTGGGTTAAAACATGCACTTTCCCTGAGCAGGGCCATTTATTTTAAGTCTCTTCATTCAATCAATCACCAAACCCGTGCTTGTTGGCGAACAGAGGGGGGGGGGGGGGGGGGGGGTTCCAGACTGCCGAGAGGATTAAGAGTCTGGAATGCAAGACACTCCTTGACCCCTGGCCGACCTTTACTAAACCTCACCCCATATCTGTCCCTTATGGGTCATGATCTAATTGGTTGTCCAGGAACTTTGACCCTCCGTGGTTCGCTGATTGTTTGAAATCACCTGCAGAGACAGTCAGGTCACTACTGAGGACTTATTTCAAAAGCGCACCTCATGACCAAATAGGATAGGAACATTAGCTACTTAAGAGATATCAAGCTTGTTTCTTTTCTAGTGCCCATGTATACTGAAACATGAATGAAGGCTGCTTTTCCCCCTGTTTAGGGCCCCCACAGAGGGCTTCCATTTGCGACAGTGTTGGAAATGAGTGACTAATGGGGGAGAGGAGAGAAACACTTCACAATGGCAGCTGAGTGGCAGTGACAAGCAGCGGAGTTTGGTGGCAGCATCTCTGACTCAGTCCACTGGCTGATGCAACATGACTGAGTGGTGAAACTCAGGGCATATGGGCGCTGTGTTGCCTTTGCACAGGCCCTGAATAAAATATAATCCACTCTAATCAATTAATCATATATCTGCATGGAAAAATATACATGGTTGTTGTTCCACAGCCAACTATTAAGATGCTTCCATTGTTGTTCTTTTTAAAATGTTATTCTATTGTTTAAAATGTGATTCAAATTATTATTTTATAATGGATATAAAACACATTCTTAACCTGTTCCACTGATATATTGCAGAAGGTAGAAAACAGTTAGTCTGCTTGCTCTAGAGACTTCCCCTTCTCTCAGGTAGTCTTGGTAGTGGTTAGACTGTGCCCCTCCACAGGCCAGTGTTGTTGGCTGTTCTGTTATGGTTGGGAGGCGGCGAGGGTCCCCATGGGCAGCTGTGTCTCGGCCCTGTTGGGCTCCCGCACTCATTGATTGACCTACTTCTGTTGCTTCTTTCTTTCTTTCTTTCTTTCTTTCTTTCTTTCTTTCTTTCTTTCTTTCTTTCTTTCTTTCTTTCTTTCTTTCTTTCTTTCTTTCTTTCTTTCTCTCTCTCTCTCTCTCTCTCTCTCTCTCTCTCTCTCTCTCTCTCACTCACTCACTCACTCACTCACTCACTCACTCACTCACTCACTCACTCACTCACTCACTCACTCACTCACTCACTCACTCTCTCACTCTCTCTCTCTCTCTCTCTCTCTCTCTCTCTCTCTCTCTCTCTCTCTCTCTCTCTCTCTCTCTCTCTCTCTCTCTCTCTCTCTCTCTCTCTCTCTCTACTTTCCATAAAACTATTTCCCACTTGATCATCTAACTACCAGTTATTTTACTTTGGTTGCTATCTACTGTAGCTGGTCAATTATTTAATTTATTCTCCATTTGCAGTTTGGCTTGGCCTGAACTCAAAGTATTTCAGATGGCTTAATTTGCTGCCCCATTGGACACAGCATTGTTTAAGGTAGTCTTTGAACTGTTAGCTCCAGATAGAGCACTAGGACCAACAGTGAGGTTACCATGTTTTATTATGCCTCAGATTTTGGCTTATCAATAAAAGTAAGGATATTTTTTATGTACAGTAACAGGTTCTATTATAAATCTATAGTTTCCAGGCCTTATTTAGGAGTGGTGAGAAAGAGGATACTATGGTATAATGGGGTCATCAAGCAGTACTCTCCAGTACAGATGGTCTGGTGGGTGATCACATGGTGGTGTAGTGGTAACACCGTGAGTAGTCTGATGCTCTGTCTCTGAGAGATGTTGGATTAATGAAGGTCCTCCATGGGGTGATGAAGACGACGGGAACCGGAGACGCCCGGCTAGGCACCACAGAGACCAGGCACAGCTGGGGTTAAACTTCCAGACAAGTTCAATCAAGACGAAAGTGATGAAGAAGAAGGGATTGAGGGAGGGGGGGTTGCATCAGGCGCCTGTCGTCGGAGTTGTGTGTGGGAAGGAGGTGAGGGGTGGTCAGACGGCTAGTCAAAAGACAGGTCAATCATTTCTTCTGAAGTTATGGATCTAATATGTGCTAAAAGGTTGGAGAGAAATGAGGCTGGGCAGTGATCAAAGGCAAGTGGCCGTAGATGAGACTACTGGAAGAGAGGGAGGCTGAGGTTTTAGAAAGAGATTGGAATAGAGGGGGAGGGGGGTGTGGGAAACTCTTACATAATTCAGAATTGAATTTGTAATTGAATTAAATTAGCTCCAGTTATTTAGGTTGACAGTCCGAGAGAAAAAAACCAAGATAGATAGACAGATCAGGAGTAGAGCAGTAAGGAGTGTAAGGGCGAGCAAGAACACAACGCTTTGTTTGTGTGTCTGTATTTGTAACTGTCTCATGGTGTGTGTGTGTGTGTGTGTGTTGTCTCCTATGGATGGGGCAACTCTGTGCCATCTGTCCATAGGAAGTAAAGGGGCATCATTGAGGAGCCTGGGAGGGGGCTCAACTCTGTCCTCACCTGTGTCACATCTGCCTGGCAGTGTTATCACTCTGCCTCCATCCCTTGCTCTGGCATCTCCTTACCTGTGGCACAGCTCCCCACCTCTCTGCACGTAGACTGCACCCCCACTCTCCCCTTTAGGTCCCCAAGGCACCTGTCAATCACCTGTCTACACATACAAACACGCCTGCACACATACATACACACATACACACACACCGGACACTCAGAGCCCCTCGGAGCTGAGAAGGCAGTGGAGCGCGAGCCAGCCATTGTGGCACAGTATGTCAACCTGGCTACTGTCTGTCTATGACTCATTCCTGAGGTGTTGACTGACAAGTCAATTTATGGAAATGTTTTGGCAGATTTAGAAAATGTATTGCAGAGTCATAATGTGCAATGTGTGAATATATTCAAAGTATAATTGTGTTGTTTGAAGCTCATGACAGGATAAGTACTAAGACACAGTAGATACATAGCTGTAGGTGTCAGACTGAAGTTTAGCACCCTGGCTTGTTGAATGTTGGTCTGGTGATATTAGTCTGACGTTGTAATGTATTTGACTGACAGCTCTGTCTCTAAGAGCTCTGTTGTGTTAGCCTACATTTATTGGGTGTAGTCATCATTGCTGAACCAGTCACACCTAGTCAGACAACACGCCCAAACGTTCATATTTCTAATTGGTTGCATGAGGGGTGTCACGCCCTGACCTTAGAGAGCCTTTTTTATGTCTCTTTTTGGTTTGGTCAGGGTGTGATTTGGGTGGGCATTCTATGTCCTTTATTTCTATGATTTGTGTTTCTATGTGTATGGTTCTCAATCAGGGACAGCTGTCTATCGTTGTCTCTGATTGAGAATCATACCCAGGTAGCCCTTTTTCCCTCCTTTCAGTGTGGGTAGTTAACTTTGTTTGTGGCACTATACCTCTGTGAGCTTCACGGTTGTTATTTTGTTTCTTGTTTTGTTGGCGTCATCCCAAAATAAAAGGAAAATGAACGCTCACTACGCTGCACTTTGGTCCACTTATTCCTTCCAGGAAGACAGAACCACCCATCACCAAAGGACCAAGCAGCGTGGTAAAGAGGACTCCTGGACATGGGAGGAGATCCTGGACGGAAAGGGACCCTGGAAGCAGGCCGGGGAGTATCGCCGTCCGAGGGAGGAGATGGAGGCAGCTAAGTCAGATCGGCGGCTATATGAGGAGGCAAGTCAGCGAAGCAGGCACAAGAATTGGGGGGGCACATGGGGAGATTGGCGGAGTCTGAGTTTAGACCTGAGCCAACTCCCCTTGCTTACCGTAGGGAGCTTACCGTGACTTGTCAGGCACCGTGTTATGGGGTGATGTGCACGGTGTCTCGAGTGAGCATTCGCAGGCCGGTGTGCTCTGTGCCAGCGTCCCGCATTTGCTGGGTGGAAGTGGGCATCCAGCCAGAACGGGTTGTGCCAGCTCTGCGCTCGAGACCACCAGTGTGCCTTCACGGCCCAGTGTATCCGATGCCCGTCCCATGCACCAGGCCTCCTGTGTGTCTCTCCAGCCCGGTGAGTCCTGTGCCTGCTTCAAGGACCAGGCCTCCTGTGTGTCTCCCCAGCCTGGTGAGTCCTGTGCCTGCGCCCAGGAAGAAGCCTCCAGTGATGATCCATGGGAAGAAGCCTCCAGTGATAATCCATGACACGAAGCCTCCAGTGATGATCCATGGCACGAAGCCTCCAGTGATGATCCATGGCAAGAAGCCTCCAGTGATGATCCATGACACGAAGCCTCCAGTGATGATCCATGGCACGAAGCCTCCAGTGATGATCCATGGCAAGAAGCCTCCAGTGATGATCCATGGCACGAAGCCTCCAGTGATGATCAATGGCAAGAAGCCTCCAGTGATGATCAATGGCAAGAAACCTCCAGCGATGATCCATGGCACGAAGCCTCCAGTGATGATCAATGGCAAGAAGCCTCCAGTGATGATCAATGGCAAGAAACCTCCAGCGATGATCCATGGCACGAAGCCTCCAGTGATGATCAATGGCAAGAAGCCTCCAGTGATGATCAATGGCAAGAAACCTCCAGCGATGATCCATGGCACGAAGCCTCCAGTGATGATCAATGGCAAGAAGCCTCTAGTGATGATCCATGGCAAGAAACCTCCAGCGATGATCCATGGCACGAAACCTCCTGTGAGGAGTCATGCACGAAGCCTCCAACGGCGGCCTCCAGTATAGAGCCTCCAGCGACAGTCTCCAGTCCGGAGCCTCCAGTGACGGTCTCCAGTTCGCAACGAGGGTGCTCAGTCCGGGGCCCGCAACGAGGTTGCCCAGTCCGGGGCCCACAACGAGGGTGCCCAGTCCGGGGCCCGCAACGAGGCGCCCAGTCCTGGGCCCGCAACGAGGGTGCCCAGTCCTGGGCCCGCAACGAGGGTGCCCAGTCCGGGGCCCGCAACGAGGGTGCCCAGTCCTGGGCCCGCAACGAGGGTGCCCAGTCCGGTGCCTGCAACGAGGGTGCCCAGTCTGGGGCCAGCTGCGAGGGTCCCCAGTCCGGGGCCCGCAGAGAGGGTCCCCAGTCCGGGGTCGGCGGCGAGGGTCCTCACACCAGAGGCGCCACCAAAGCGGGGTGAGCCAGAGGTGGAGCGGGGTCTATGTCCCACACCAGAGCTGCTACCGCGGATAGATGCCGACCCAGACCCTCCCCTATAAATTTCGGTTTTGCATCCGGAGTCCGCACCTTTGGGGGGGAGGGGTACTGTCACGCCCTGACATGAGAGAGCCTTTTTTATGTCTCTTTTTGGTTTGGTCAGGGTGTGATTTGGGTGGGAATTCTATGTCCTTTATTTTTATGATTTGTGTTTCTATGTGTTGGCCGGATATGGGGGGTCCATGACTAAGTCAACGTTTTATGTTTACAATCTGACACAAAAGAGTGAAGTGAGGATGTCCTTTGAATCAGATGAATCTAAATTGATATTTTGTTTACATTTGTTTACTCTACACTCATAGAAAAAAGGTGAAATCTAAAACCAAAAATAGTTCTTTGGCTGTCTCCGTAGGAGAACCCTTTGAAAAACCCCTTTTGGTTCCAGGTAGAACCCTTTGGGGTTCGATGTAGAACCCCAAAAGGGTTCTACTATGGGGACAGCCGCAGAACACTTTTGGAACCTTTTTTTCTAAGAGTGTGCAAGCATTTAAAAGTTTTATTACCATAACTGAAGACATTGTTCAAGTCATATTGACTTCTGTGAGAAACTCATGATATACTGTATAACTGGGAGTACTTGAAAGTTGAACCTTCGACATCCAGAGCAGAGTATTTTATTTTAATCAGCCAATATCATTTTTAAAGAGGAAATATTTTCAGGAAAGAAAGAATTCTCCAACAAAAGGTATAAATATCACGAGTACTGTGGTATCACTGCTTCCTGCATCCTAAATATCATGAGTACTGTGGTATCACTGCTTCCTGCATCCTAAATATCATGAGTACTGTGGTATCACTGCTTCCTGCATCCTAAATATCATGAGTGCTGTCTACAATATTGTGCAAATAACTATCAAAGGCGATCCCACTGTAGGCATGGACCATATATCCGGCCTGGTGAGGCCAGACTGTGATTTTGTTTCACATTTCTGCCTGAGATACAAGCAGATGCAGAGTAAGAGAACAAAATACACCCAATGAGCCTCTGGCAGGAGCCCGAACTCTCTACATATCAGTTGGGCTTTGCTGCCACATGGCATATGGTACAAGACAAACTGTCAGCCATTTTCCTTCTGTCCCTGTCCTGCTACAGAGATGACAGGAGCAAGAGCATGTTTGTGTGCCGGCCGGCAGCAGGCAGCAGGCATCAGGCAGGCTTAACAGTGATTTGGGGGAAAAGGGGAGAAAGACAGCAGTGGAGGCAGGGGCTCCAGCATGCAGGGAATCGTGCGCATGGCTTGGCGTGGGGGACTGGAGAGTAGCTGTGGGGGACAGGGTCGGCCAGCACTGGGAGGAAATGGCAAATTGATCAAATTGTGGAGGCAAGACTTTCGGCCAATTATCTGGGTCATGTCAATGTCTTTCTGGTCTCTGTTGGTCAAAGGGGGGGAATGTGTGTGTGTGTGTGTGTGTGTGTGTGTGTGTGTGTGTGTGTGTGTGTGTGTGTGTGTGTGTGTGTGTGTGTGTGTGTGTGTGTGTGTGTGTGTGTGTGTGTGTGTGTGTGTGTGTGTGTTTTTGCAGTTTGTTGTCCTTTCTGGCAAACACATCTAACAAACACCAAAAACAAACAGGGTTCATTAGCACCAAAGCAACACTTCTCTTAGTTTACTGCTTGAGGTGAACATAAGGGCAGATGCGACAAATGCTTTCATGACTATGTGAAGCATTACAGCTCTTTCAGTTTGCATACATTAGACAGACAAAGCTTAATATGAGATAAATACCCTACAAACAGTACACTGATCTAACCTACTGTTAACTATACTGCTTCATTCTATCTTCTTGCCCTTTTGTGCTGTTGTCTGTGCCCAAAAACTTTTGTACCATGTTTTGTGCTGCTACCATGTTGTGCTGCTGCCATGTTGTGTTGCTACCATGTTGTTGTCATGTTGTGTTGCTACCATGCTGTGTTTTCATGTGTTGCTGCCATGCTATGTTGTTGTCTTATGTCTCTCTTTATGTAGTGTTGTGGTCTTTCTGTTGTCGTGATGTGTGTTTTGTTCTATATTTTTATTTTTAATCCTTTGCCTTTTGGTAGGCTGTCATTGTAAATAAGAATTTGTTCTTAACTGACTTGCCTAGTTAAAAAAGTTGTAAAAATAAATAAAATAAACATACATGCAAGTATCCTCCCTATACCTTGGCGAGATAAGCCATCCTCATTCTGATGGCCAATATGTGGAGATTGGGATGAAGTGTGATTGCGTGCGGGCTCCTCACCTCTCCTTATTGCTGACACTGTTTTTCTGAGCCTCTCAGAGAGAGAGAGAGAGAGAGAGAGAGAGAGAGAGAGAGAGAGAGAGAGAGAGAGAGAGAGAGAGAGAGAGAGAGAGAGAGAGAGAGAGAGAGAGAGAGAGAGAGAGAGAGAGAGAGAGAGAGAGAGAGAGAGAGAGAGTGAGAGAGTTTTGAGTTTTAAATACTCTTTATTGGGTCTGGGGGCCCACCACACAATAAATACTCATACAAAACCACAGTTACACATCAATTAAAAACACAACTCCAATTCCTCCTCCACAGTAACTAAACACAACAGCCTCTGAATACCCCATATACTCAAAAACAGATCGATATTGTTGACAAGTTTATAATATGCAAACTCAACCCTTAGTCTCGCTGCCAACATGCCCTCCAGCATTCCCACCACATCCACAGACCCCTGTCCCCGAATGCTGTTCTTTCTGGTCTTCCATATCACTAATTTTGCTGCCCCTAACACAAAATTAAGCAACACAACTACACCCTTTTGACTGAACCTGTACTTTGGCCCAAATATATACAGTTGGGAAGAGAAAACCTCTCCCAACGTTGAGAACCAATCAGTGATCAGTTGAATCATCCCAACCAACCTGGGACACAGTAAAAACAGATGTGCCAGAGATTCAGACTCAGCACAGAATGGACACCCCTCCCCAACAGTAGGGTCCAGGTGTACCAGATGCATGTTAGTGGCTATAGCTCCATGTATTATCCTCCATTGGAGGTCAGCTGTCCTCTTATCAATAGGTAGTTTATATAATGATCGCCAACAGCCTTTTGGAGAGGCACCTGGACCAAGCACATCCGCCCACCTCGTTGATTTGACCCCTTCCAGGGAAGAGGCATGGGACACCTTGACACATGTTCTGTACATGGCCTTCTTTCCCACCTCCTTGAACTCCCCCAGCTCCGGGTATCGAAGGAAAGCAGCATCCCCACATCCTCTTCAAATGCCCCTATCGCAGCACTAACAATCAGTGCAGGGAAAACATAATCCAGACCCTCCTTCCACCGATCAGAATTGGAAGTGTCAGTCACATACTTCAGATGAAGCACTGGCAACGAGTCGCAGACCTCATCGACGACCTTCTTCAGTAGGCGAGATGATCGGATCCCCGCTCTTTCTCCCAGCTCCTCCAACGATCTGCTCCTGCTCCGCATCAGATGACCCAGCTTGGTGCACCCCACGCCTAACAGGCATGAACGCAGGCTGGCTGAACCCAGAACACGGGACTGGATGGCAGTGTTATGAAAAAGAGGCTCTTCAAAAAGCCACATCCCTGGTGGCGTGCCGGCCTTACGGGACTTAACAAAGACTCTCCAAGCCTGCATAACAGACTCATAAAATGGAGTCAGGCCAGTCAAATCACCCCCCTCCAGCTTTAAGAGGAAAAGATGCTTGTCTAAGCCCAAACAGCCCGCTCTCCTCATCAATGTGTAGGCTGTTTCAGCCCAGCTCGAACAGTCTCTGTACAACAATCTCTGGGCTGCTTGGAGCCGGAAAGCCGTGATCCTAGAGGAAATGTCCACCAGGCCTTGCCCACCCTCGTGCAGTGGCAGGTACAGGGCTGCAGCTTTGATCCAGTGTTGTCCAGACCAGAAGAAATTGACAAGGGTCCTCTGAAGCTCTTGTATCAGACCCTTTGGTGGCTGTAAAATCATTAGTCTGTGCCACAGGGTAGAGGCAGCAAGATTATTAGCTACCAGGACCCTTCCCCTATAAGACAGCTGGGGTAGCAACCATTTCCATCTTGACAGTCTGGCACACACTTTCTCCAATACACCCTCCCAGTTCTTTTTCTGAAAGACATCAGAGCCTAGAAAAACCCCCAAAATCTTCATCCCATCTCTGCCCCACTGAAGCCCCCCTGGTAACCTTGGAGTGGACCCCGTTTGAAGCCGACCTGCCCACAGCGCTTCACTCTTTCCCCAATTGACTCTAGCTGAGGAGGCCCCCTCATACACCTTTAAAGTGTTTGAGAGAACCTTAACATCCTCAGCCCCTGTAATAAAAACTATCACGTCATCTGCATACGCAGACAGTGCTATCGTGGGACCCTTCATTACACCTGGCACAGAGAAACCAGTAAGCTTCGCTCTTAAAAAACAAAGCATTGGTTCAATCGCCAGACTATATAACTGCCCTGAAATTGGGCATCCCTGCCTGATGCCCCTTTGGACAGGGATGGGGCAACTTAAACCACCACCCACCTTCACCATACACGAGGCTCCAGCATACAGTAAATTCACCCAAGACAGAAAAACATCCCCAAACCCAAAGGCTTTCATTGTTTTAAACAGGTACTGATGGTCCACACGATCAAAAGCCTTCTCCTGATCTAACGAAAGTAAACCCACATTTACATCAGACAGTTTACAAATATCTAAAACATCTCTTATTATAAACAAATTGTCAACAATAGAGCGATCAGGTACACAGTAGGACTGGTCCTTGTGGATCAACAGTCCCAGATACTCTTTCAACCTGTTTGAGAGACATTTAGAAACAATTTTGTATTCTGCACACAGCAAAGCAACAGGTCTCCAATTTTTTATGAGAGCCAAATCCCCCTTTTTGGCAACAATGAAAGCACCGCACGTTGACAGGATACAGGAAGAGAACCCTCATGAAAAGATTCACACAGCACTCCATAAAAATCCTCCCCAATAGACCCCCAAAAGTGCTTATAGAACTCAGATGGTAAACCATCGATACCAGGGGCTCGGCCTGATGAGAGCTGCATAACTGCTATGGACAGCTCCTGCAGTGTAATATCAGCATCCAATGCGACTCTCTGCTCAGGTCCCAATTGAGGAAGACCATTTAACAACTGTTCAGTACACAGAGAGTCACAATCCTCCGCCTTATAGAGGGCCGAGTAAAAATCCACGGCATGTTGACGCATTTCAATATCATCCGTAGTCACTTTCCCATCAGGGAGACGAAGGCAGACCATCTGTTTACGTTGAAACGTCGACTGTCCTAGGTTAAAAAAAAAAGCACTAGGAGCATCCATATCCTTGAGGGAAGCGAAACGAGACCTAATCAAGGCACCCTTCACTCTTTCATGCAGAAACGACCTTAGTTCATGTCTCTTGTCCTGTAAGTTCATGACTAGTCCAGGGTCGTTCTGAGTGAGCAGCTTCAATTCAATAGAGTTGATGTCCTGTTCAAGGGCCTTGATAGTCTCTTTAACTACAATTTGAGACAGAGCCGTATACTGTTGACAAAATACTCGTATTTGGGCCTTCCCAACCTCCCACCATTGTCTCAAGGACTCAAAATTCCCCTTTATAACCCTCCATTTTTCCCAAAACAACACAAACCTGTCGCAAAACATGACATCATGTAACAATTTAACATTAAAATACCAGTAAGGTGATGACCTTCGTGGACAGGACAAATGAATATCAACAGAAACAATATGATGATCAGAGAAACCCACAGGAGTAATGACACACTTTCCCACCCTACTACAGTATTGCTCAGATACATACAACCTGTCTAACCTTGCTGCACTGACACAACCTTCATTAATTTTTAGCCATGTGTACTGCCTAACTTTGGCATTCCTTACTCTCCACACATCAGAAAGTTCAAACTCATTTAATAGGCCAGACAGGCAAGTGGCTGACCGCAGGTGAGGTTCTTCAGCGGTGCGATCAACAGTAAAATCCACTGTACAATTCCAGTCACCCCCTAAAACCATACACCCCTCTTGATCACACTGTCTTAAGGTTTCCTTTATTTGATCAAAAACAGCAATACGTTCTGTACCCTCATTAGGAGCATAAACATTCAACAAAACAAACAAAAAGCCCATAACATCCACCTTGACCAATAAAACCCGACCCTTGACAATCTCTGTTGTAGATACCACAGTCACCCCTAAGCCTGAGGAAAACAAGATGGCCACCCCAGTACTGAAATTAGTACCATGACTGAGTACATGCTGCCCCTCCCACCACATACCCCAGTCAACCTCATTTTCCTCATCACTATGTGTCTCCTGTAGAAAAACTACATTAAGCCTTTTCTGTTTTATTACTTCTAATACCCAAGCCCTCTTATTCCTGTCCCTTCCCCCATTCATATTAAGAGAACCTACCCTTAGTACTTCCATATAGAAAAAAGAAGAGAAAAGCAGAAGAGCCCACAGAGAAACCAAAGAGAAAAAAGACACCCTATGAAGCATGATCATCATCATTATTCTTTTTCTTCTCTTAACCTGAGCACGTTTCCCACCACCTTTTGCTGCTGCAACAGCAGTAATAAATTTCCTCAAGCGAAACCGCTTCTTCTCACTCAGCTGGTCTAACCCCACCGTCTTTTGCAACATCACAGCAGACCTCACAAACTTATCAACATCAAAATAATCTGCCAATTTGACAGATTTCCCAAAAGTCTGATCCAGAAACTCATTTACCTCCTCTAGATCATAAACTGAGTCCTCACCATCAGCTGTCATTTCCAAAGCGACATCCATATCCTTCTCTTGATCCTCCTCAGCTGAGACCACAGACAACTGACTCCCCTCTACCACATCCCTTTCAACACTCCCCACTTGCACCTCATCACTCGTACCAAGCATCTCCTCCACTACCTGGGAGACTAGCCCCACCTGAACATCACTACTCATAGTGGGCATCTCCTCCATTAACTGGGAGCCTAGCCCCACCTGAACATCACTACTCATAGTGGGCATCTCCTCCATTAACTGGGAGCCTAGCTCCACATGAACCCCAGCACTCATAGTGGGAATCTCCTCCACTACCTGGGAACTTAGCTCCACATGAAAACCCTCTTGTACCTCATTACTCATAATGGACAACTCCTCCACTACCTGGGAGCCTAGCTCAACATGAACCCCAGCACTCGTAGTGGGCATCTCCTCCACTCCCTGGGAGCCTAGCTCCACATGAACCCCTCCTTTACCCCAGCACTCATACTGGGCACCTGCTCACCAGTCTGAGGAACTGGCTCTTCAGATACATCCTTACCTTCTACAACAATATTTTTCTGCAGCATAACATTACCTTCTAATACAGGTTGCAACCCCGTGCCCTCAACAAGGATAACTTGTTCCTCAGCAACAGGTGCTTGTGGCTGCTCTACCGCTGTCAGCTCACCTCTCCCTACATCAGCGGGCCCAGGCATTACGATAACCACCTGTGCCTCTCCCTCTGCCTTCTCCCTTTTCGGGCAAGCATGTCGCTTATGACCAAACTCTCCACACTCAAAACACCGTTGATTACCCGTACTAGCATAAACCATATACAATCTATTGTCATACTTGATTTTAAACGATAACTCTAAAGTCTGCTCCGGTGAGTCCAAAAACATAAACACCTGTCGCCGAAATGACATTACCTGTTTCAACGCTGGGTGTTTGCAACCCAACGGGACAACCTTCATTGAACTGGCGAACTTCCCAAAGCGCAATAACTCGCGCTCCAATAGCTCATTTGGAATAAACGGTGGTACATTTGAAATCGTTACCCTTGTTGACGGGGAAAAAAGCGGCGTAACTTGAATAAACATTCCTTTAAGAAGTACACCATACTCAACCATACGATCTACCAGACACTTTTCTTTAAGAAATACCACCACAGCTTTATTCATCCGAGATGCATAAGCAATATTCTCATATCCTACCTTCTCTCCTACGGCGACCAGAAACTCCTCCACCGTGACAGCAGCTTCAGTAACACACCTAAAGCCGTGCCGAAGTGACAGGGACGGCATCCCCATTCGGGCTGCCATCCCCGCCAAAATCAGGGTAGTTTTGATACGCAAAACAAAATACTTAATTCTACCACACAAAAATAATAATAACGTTAATCATGCACCAAAACAAAATGCCACCAAGAAATAGCAAACCGAAAGAAAGTTGTGAATACCTAACTCTCCACAACACACGCACTCCTTCACTCAAACAATTCCCAGCATGCACCAATCACTCCCAGCATGCAGAGAGAGAGAGAGAGAGAGAGAGAGAGAGAAAGATGTCTGAGGGAAGGGAAGTGATGGTGGTGTCACTTGTCACCATGCTCCTGTCATGGTCTGTGTGGCTCCCAGTGGCTCCCGGGGCCCCTGTCAATCAGTCTGGG